>NW_015387632.1:70564-122696 GCF_001527695.2 Protobothrops mucrosquamatus
GCTGCTCGTGCTGCTTTGCGGGCGAAGAGCCGGATGGGCGCCATTTATGGTGGTTGAGCCTGCCCAGGCCCCTCCCCGTGCTTCCCGCCTCCGCCTTTCAGGGCTAGACGAGATCGAGCCGGCTGGATGCTGGTGGGTTTTCTTCCTGCCGCCCCCTCGCCTGTCAAGCCACGAACAACGAAGCCCACCCCGCCTCCCCCCCTCAGCCCCGCCGCCTTCAGACCGCGCGAAGTGGGGCGCGGCTGGATCGGTCTCAATCGGCGGCTTTTCGGCTTCCTGCCGCTCCCTTCTCGACAACGAAGTTTCTGAAGCATCCCCCGCTCGCTTTCGGGTTGCCCACCCCATTAAAGGAAGTTTTGCGGCGGTTTTCCTTCTGCCGGTCTTGCCCTTCCCGAAACTCCCAAGCAGTTTTTGGTCGCGGCTTCCTTACAGCGCTGAGTTATTTAAAAAAAAAAAAAAAAAAAAAGCCTTTGGGATTTGGGCCCCCAATGTTTGGCCTTCATTATTCTCGTTAAATATCATTAGGTCCTCACATGAAGCACTGATAAAATTATGTGGCAAAGATGCCAAAATTCAGAACACGATTTATTTTTTTTTCACAGAATTGTGGACCTGGAGGGAACTCGAAACTACAGGTACTCCTCAACTTAACGACCACAACTGAGCCCAAATTTTTTGTTGCTAAGTGAGACATTTGTTAAGTGAATGTTGCCCCATTTGACGACCTTTCTTGCCACAGTTGTTAAGTGAATCAGTGCAGTTATTAAATTAGTAACATGGTTGTTAAGTGAATCTGGCTTTCCTATTGACTTGTCAGAAGGACAAGGAAGATGATCACATGATCCCAGAACACTGAGTCAGTTGCCAAGTGTCTGGATCTTGATCGTGTGACCATGGGGATGTTGCAATGGTTGTAAGTGTGAAAAACAGTCATAAGTCATTTTTTTCAGTGCCGTAACTTTGAACGGTCACTAAATGAACTGTTGTAAGTCAAGGACTACCTGTATTCAAGTCACGGAAATTCTGTCTACCTCTAACGGCAACTTTGGGGAGGTATTTTCCTGTATAACCTAGAATTGTGTTTCTTCTGGAAATATAGCATCCTCTTCTCTCTCTTTTATCTTATCTTATTTAAACCAGAGTAATAATTCTTATTCCTGTGTCTCCTGTTCTGCAATTTCTTAAGGTGATTTTCTACAATCCTTAGAAATTCTGTAGAGAAGGAAAAAGCTGCTAGTGTGGCTTAGGTACTTCTTGACCTGTTCACCCAACATACATAATCAGATGCATAAATGTTCCAGCAGGTGCATTCACACTACAGGTTAACTTGGTTTGTTTTAATCTTGCCTTGTGTGTATTTTGGGGTGTAACTTGATTACAAGCCCAGTGGATTTGGTTGGTTTCAGTATATTGAATCAAGTAAGATGATGGATTAAGAGTATTGTGTGACTGTGACTTATGGGTGAAGGATGAGGAGTGGGATCCTGAGTGTTGTCTAAATATTTCGCAGCTGAAAGCTTGGTCAGCTTTGTGTCAAATAAGGATTAGAAATTAAGAACCGACTCCATTCTCCTGTTCACAGCTTTTTACTCTTGAACAGACATGACACTTTCACCTCTGTTTGATTTGCACTATTTTCTATCTATACCTTCTATCGTGCACACGTAACCCATAACACACAATTTATCACATGTACATAACCCAAGAGAAAAGGGCGCATAATGAAATAAAACTTGACCCACTGAACAAAATTTGATTTGTTGCTTCCATCCTTCTTGTTCAGCGGGTCGCGTTTTATTTCATTATGCACCCCTTTCTCTTGGATGAAATGTGCATTAGCAATGCAACAGTTGTTTTCAGTCAGAAACCTGGGTTTCCATTTCTTCCAGTAGCTTTTAAAATTAATTCTGTCAGTGTACAGTAGGATCCACCCTCGACTAAATATGTATAGGTTCATAGTGTTAATGTCAGAAGATCCATTTGCAAGAAACAGTTGGAAAGGAAAAGAATTTCTCCATTCATTAGTGACAGTGAAATTCACCAACTAGTTACATATACATAGAATATTCAAACCTGGTGCCATTTCCTCTCTACTAATCCAAGATTTGGTCAGCCTGGCATATGTCTGTCTGACATGTGTCCCCTACCGTCTTTCTGCTCTTCTCAAGCCTATTGTTCCTTTTCCACAAGTTTATTCTGGGCTTTCCTTTCCCCTTTGCCTCACTTGTGGCTCACAGGATGACTGGCCTCAGGAAATGCAGCTGTTGCCAAGCCCACAGAGGAAGACTCAGTCGTCGTCGGGACCCCAAGAGTGACTAAGTCACGACCCGATCCAGGTCCCTGAGACCTCATCCACGCACAGACTTTCTCTTCCTAAATTGAAGGAATATTTACAGTAAGAAAGGGATGTCTTTTCGCTTTCCATCTCTGACCGACCAGACGTAAGAAAGTGTAAGAGAGTTATTACGGATCATTATTTACAATTTAAACCAATTAACTGTCCCTCGCTAACTTCCTTTTTTTCCACAGACCACGTGGATTGCCATTTCCCAACTCACAAAGGTTCCTATTATCTCAGAAGCAGGACCAAAGTTTGCCATCTCATGAGCAGTCAGGTGACCGATGGTGAAAGAAATATTGGAGAGGCAGTGAAGGGTAAGAACTGTGTCCCAAGTATGCTCTAATAGGGGTCTCAGATGCAATGGAGATCGTGTTCCCATGTCCATCCTTGAAATAAGATTCAATCCAGTTAATTCCTTTAACACTAGCAGCTGTTTTTTTTTCTTTTGCATTTTAGAGAGAAAGAAAAATCACATCTGCTGAATTTTTTTCTGCTACACAATGAATGTGAGTACAGTACCGGCCATTACGTATACATGCACTCTAGTTATCTGTATGTATGTTTGCAAACCCAGACAACAGTGGACTACGTAACCATACCTGACTAAAGGAAGCATGACTTGGTATGATGTGTGAACAAAATCAGTTTTAAAAGCAAAGGAAAATATTTCAAGGACACATTTTGATAGCTATTGCAGTTATAAAATGAATTATGCCAATGATACATGCCACTTAGCAGCAGAATCTAGTTATCTGTTTGCATGTATTTTATTAGATCAAGGTGTGCTACATTTACCAGTTTATATTTCTTAAGTGTATAAATGATGGCGAATTCGTTCCAACTATTCTGCGTTTTCCAGAAATATCCTAAAACACTGGGTATAGTAGCCATACATAAGAAGCCCTAATACAATTACTGAACACAGAGCTGGAAATTTGAAACAGGCACTTCTGTTTTGCTTTCCACTTCCCATCTATCCTTGTGTTCGGGGAAGCAGTTTTATGATGCTTATAACCTAGAATAGGAATATATGATGAAAGTTGTAAGAGTCACACTCCATTTCTTTTAATCAAGAATCTCCATTCTAGGCAATTAGAAGTCAAAACTGGTGGTTTAGTTAGCAGACTGTTCACATAACGTACTAATCTAAAACAAACAACTGATACAACAGTTCAACATACTGGCTTTGTTCATTCATTACACTGTGACAGTGTGGTTTGTTTGGTTTTGGCATTATAATTTATAAACTATAGTTTGATTTAGGGTTTTAAAGAATACAGTCAATACTATACTCCATAGATTATTGTAGCCATCACCATTATATTACTTATATATTCAGAATTAGTGATCTAATCCATCAAAAATTAATCACAGTTAAGTCTAGCACATGTCATTATTTATCAAAGAAATTTTGATACAACTAGCTTTGCTAGATAACAGCAGTTGGCAGGTGTATTATTTTAGAATTTAAGTTTCCCTCTTCCCTTTTGCCAAGCTACCTGAGGCATCAACAGTCTTGATTACAATCAAAGCCCTTTGGATAAGCTTGGAATTAACTTTGCACCTCAGAATGCCTTGCATAAAGAAGGCGTGATGAAGACAGGGGCAAGGCTGAATAAAGGTCAAGTTTTCAGGAACAAATTCACCCACACCCAGTTCTAGATATCCTGTTAAGAAGATCTTTCTTTCTTGAGAGCTACAATTTTGTTGAGGAGTTCTAGCATTACTGAATAGTTGTGCTTCCCTAGACTACACCCAATTAATAGTTGCCTGTGTGACCCATTGAAATTATGCCAACACTAAACCTCCACTCACTCTACATGTACCACACAGTGGGATTGTTACCATTTTTTCACTGGAAGATATAGAAAAGTAGGAGATGTTTCTGTGGGAGATAGCAGCTGAGTTAATACCAGTATCTTACAGAATTACTTAGGAAGAGGACCTCCAGTTCTGAAAATATGAGAGAGGTACATGATAACATTGGAGAGTCCTATACAATAAAAAGCATAGGCACCTGCAAAGAAAGTAAAAAAATTAAGATGGTGGCTGCAACCACATGGTGAAAGTCCCTTCCCTTTTATATGTGTCTCATCTAGAAAAAACAGAGGATATCTTTTCAGCAGCAGGAATAAGTTGCACAGTTTAAAATCAAGAGGTAAGGTTTCAAGTAGGATTTCAGAGGACTACATCGTTGAAATAAATCAATCATGCCACTATTCTGTTGTTTTGGAGACTCTGTTGAAGTAAGTACTTACAACAGTTCGTTTAGTGACCATTCAAAGTTAGAATGGCACTGAAAAAGTGACTTATGATCATTTTTCACAATTACAACTGTTCTAGCATTCCCGTGGTCACATAATCAAAACTTGGACACTTGGCAAATGGAATGTATTTATGACAGTTGCAGTATTCGGGGGTCATGTGGTCAACTTGGGAAATCTTACAACAGGAAAAAATCAATGGAGAAACCAATTGATTTGAGGAGACCGAAGTTGAGGTCTCCTATCTTTACCATATCAATGAGTCCAAGATTAATTAGATTAATGAGTCCAAAAATCAAGATGCTTCCAACTAGTATGGTACCTCAATGAAGCTACCATATATAGTGGTTAAAGGCACTGGGCTAAAAGCCAGGAGACCGTGAGTTCTACCTCTGCCTTAGGCACAAAGCCAGCTGGATGATTTTGGGCCAATAATTCTATCTTGGCCATAGGAAGAGGCAATGTCAAATCACTTCTGAAAATTGTTGCCAGGAGTCAAGACACACTTGAAAACTCCCCAATTCCCCCCAAAAGGACTGCAAAGATCTGGATGAGCTAGGAAGCACAAGCACTTACCTGGATTTTTGCAGTCTAGATCTCCCAATTTTCTCCCAAATATCTTCCAATATTTGCTCACTGTTCAAAAAGACAGAAGATCTCTACTGGTCCAATTGTGAATATACAGATTATTACACATCCCCCAACCCATATGCACATAACACTCTCTCACACACATTCTCTGTCTCTCTCTCACACACACACACAAAGTAAATATTTACCCACAACTTAACAATATTCTCAATATATCAAAGTCAATCTCTCATATTAAAGATGAATTATTTGGGGGGGACTGGATCTGCACAATATGCAAATATACAGTGTGACTGTCTAATTTGTGGTTCAGACTGTTGCAGTCTTGTCATTTCAGAATGAAAC
This sequence comes from Protobothrops mucrosquamatus, assembly GCF_001527695.2. Taxonomy (NCBI): domain Eukaryota; kingdom Metazoa; phylum Chordata; class Lepidosauria; order Squamata; family Viperidae; genus Protobothrops; species Protobothrops mucrosquamatus. Next base: position 76,106 of record NW_015387632.1, read on the forward strand.
TGGAGATGTAGCACTGAGTTTTGGTAGCACTTCTGCCAAGATTTTTTTATTAGTTAGAAAAAAGTATTTGAACTATTGATCAAAATCTTATCAATGGAAGATTGGCTTTCTTTAAAAATCTAAAAAGGTCCATCAGACATTTTCATCAAAACTTGAAAAGAATAGATTATAGATTAGAAGATAGATAATCTTATATAGATGAATAGATTATATGGTAGAAAAACAAGGATGTTTCCAGTTCCAGTACTTCAAAATTCAAAACCCATGATTTTTAAAGAATAAAGTTTATATCTGACGTATTTATAGTCTGCATCAACTATATCAATGGGGAAACCAGTTTCATTTAACAACCATGTTAACAACTAGTGATTCACTTAACAACTGTGGCAAGAAAGGTCATAAAATGGGGCAAAACCCACTTAACAACTGTCTTGCTTAGCAATAGAAATTTTATGCTCAATTGTAATCATAAGTCGAGGACTACCTGTATAGATTTATGCAAATTACAGTATACATTTAATCATTTTAGCAAACAATTTGACTGGTAGATACATGTTAATCAGGTCAGAATGATGCAAGTAGTTGAATACAATGGCTGTCTTGAATGGAGCAAAGAGGTCTAAGAACGTGTTTTGTAAAGATGCTACTTTTATATAGATGTTAATGTCCTTGTTTCTCAGTGCTTTTGCTGTTTGAATCAGCCTCCACTATGCTAAAATATCTCAAAGCTATGGCCCAGCTATTTTCTTTGGGAAAATGCACACTCAGAAGGAGTAATTTACTCACCTATCCAAATTCCATTTTGTCCTTAAAGAAACACAATTTTTTTAAAATAAACAAATTTGTGGATATTTAAACAGATGAATTCAAGGTAAGAACTTAAACAGGGAAAATCCATTTATGTTCTGTTCTTGTGCAAAATTCATTAATCAGACACCGAGTTTCCTACCTGGTGCAAAAGTGGTGCTAGTGATTCCCACCCTCCCTGGAAGGAAAGTAAACGTGGGTTACTGAACCACTGAGCTCATTACTGAAGAGTCCTGTGAAGTCTTACTAGTTGGACAGCTAGAAAGTGATGAATGAATTACTGTAGCTGCATCCCAGACAACCAACATTGCTTTTAGATAATTGTAGAGGGAGATGTCTTGAGTGCATGTAAATTGCTGGTTAAGGACTCTTTAGGCAGCTTCTACAGCAACAGAACAGGAGTGCTGGGTGTAGCTGTTTTTTATGAATTGTGTGGAAGCAGCCAATTCATGAGATCATGGTGTCTCACCCCAGCTCCATCAATGGATCAGTTTAAGCTTTAGTTAAGATATTAGAAACCAACTCCCTAAAAGTAATGAAGTGTCACCTCTCATTAAGATCATGTAGGATGCCAAGCATTGAAATCACTCAAGAATCTTCCCAAGCTAGTAGAACGGTTAGATAAAAAAGGATACTTTTACTAATGGGGAGGAAACAGCTACAGCTGTCAAAATTCACTCCTGAATTTCAATCCTGCTCCCTTTGTATTTAATTATCCTATAGAAAGAGTTGGAGTTTCATAATCCATGACACTTGCCACGTCAGTGTGGGTAGGGTTAGTCTTAGAGGCTCTTTGGTTAGGGTGTTTACTGTTGGCTTCTTCAGCAATTTCTTGAAGCCAGCCCAACCAAAGAACTTCTAGGACCACTCTCTCAACAATGACATGGCAAACCACTAGAATATAAAATGAGAGCAAAGCCCACTCCTTACCAGCACTGATGATGTTACTAAATTTGGATAATGAAATGCCTGTGAGAAAACAAGCAAGCTCAGAGAGCACCAAGGACCCCTCATTTCAACCCTGAGCTACAAATATTTTCCTTTATAAAATTTATTTGACAGAAAAACGAACAGGTTAGCGAAGATGGACATCAAAGGTGGCCATATATTGAAAATCAAAGCTAGATTTTTTTATAGGAAGGTTTAAGCTTTATTAGTAAAGAGCACGAATGTGATCTGCTGGCCCCCAGCTGCTGAGCTGGGATAACCTCAATCCAGTCTGGAGGAAATGCCATTATTTTATCCTGCAGGATAAAATAATCTTCATCTCTTTTGTGTGTTCAGATGTTAGCTTTGGATGACAGGTCCAGATCTAGGGAATCTTTAGTGTGCATGCAAAGGATTTTCATATCTTGAGGGAATTTGTTACGATTTTATTTGAGTTGTTGATATCAGTAAAAGACCGCTTAGCCAGTTTCAGCCAAAGTGTCAATAGGGGCAAAGAAGCATAAGCAGCCATTTTGTTTTACTGTTTAGGGGTCACTGAGAAGTCAAGGACTGCCAAGGTTGATGAAGGATCTGGGTGACAAGAGTGGCATGGAGTCTTCTGCCTTCTTACTGTTTAATAATATTTGGAGGACCACGTTTTCTAATCTTGCTTAAATTTCTTTTGTAGAGTAGCTTTCAGATAATCAGGTTCAATGAATGCTGAATGTTATTCTTTTTTAATTTATTTTTATTTAATTAATAACAATAAAGGGGGGAAGCAAAACAGAAAATAGTAATGGAGATACATTGTCAAAGAAGGAAAAAGAACAAAAAGTAAAAGAAATATGACAAACAAATCATGTTATTATAACAATGAATAGTTACAATTGCATATGTACTTGTCTAATGCAAATATTATTCAAGTATGTATACGTTTCTAATATATTTATATGGCCTTTTTGTAACCTAGTGTATTCTGTATAAATGAGTCCCATATTTCATTAAACGTATCTATACAAAGTCTACGATGGACGTTATTTTTTATAAAATTGGTTAAAAAGAGAAGATGTCCATGATGGTGCAATTGAATCACCACCTATTTTTTATTGCGAACATGATATATAAATACAGACAAACTTTTGATTGCTTTATTATGCCCACTATCATTTTTACCTTACCCTGTGGATTCCACTGAATCAAACCAAATATTCATGTTCTGACAAATGAAGAACGCTATTCAATTGGTGCGCTATTCAATTGGTGGCCAGAATGAAAGATTGAAAGAAACTCTGTTTTGCAGGAAAGAAGTATTATTGTAGTTTGTATTATTAGCTGTTGACAACAATGTGAAATCACAACTGCCAGTTCTTTAGCTAGTGTTGGCCTTCATGCATACTGAGTTCTTCCCAAGAACCTACGATGTTGTACTGTATCAGCCTAGTATATGTGTGGATGCAAGCAGTGTGACCTTTTGCAACTGACTGAAGTTTTGTCAATGCACAGATTTTCTATGTGCCATCCAAGAGTTTGAAGTTTGAATTTATGATGTAGTATGTAGGTGTGAGAGATTCCTTCAGCTGGATGATTTTGGGCCAATAATTCTATCTTGGCCATAGGAAGAGGCAATGTCAAATCACTTCTGAAAATTGTTGCCAGGAGTCAAGACACACTTGAAACCCCCCCCCCAATTTCCCCCCCAAAAGGACTGCAAAGATCTGGATGAGCTAGGAAGCACCAAAGAGAGTGCCCTGGGTCTCTTTGCTGCCCTCTAGCACTTACCTGGATTTTTGCAGTCTAGATCTAGTTTTCCTCCCAACTTTCTGCTTTCAATATTTGCTCCCTGTTCAAAAAGACAGAAAAACATTTTTCTAGAAGCTATTTTTCTCCTCCTTCTAACAATAGTTTATATCACTGTCTAAGCCAGTGATGGCAAACCTTTTAGAGACCGAGTGCCCAAACTGCAACCCAAAACCCACTTATGTATCATCGATTGCCGGGTGGGCATGGCCCATTGGGTGGGTGTGGCCCATTGGGTGGGCATGTCCCATTGGGTGGGCATGGCTTCGGTAGTAACGGCAGACTGGGCGGGACTAAAAAGTTCAATCAATTCCAACTTTGCGAGATCTTTTTTTTTTCCGCGAGAAGTTGAAATTGATTAATTGAACCTTTTTTTTTTGGCACACGGTGGCAGAAGCCTAAAGCGAAAAGGTTTTATAAAACCCAGCTAAAGGCCTAGGACTGGGGTGATAGTGCGTGTGCCCACAGAGAGGGCTCTGCATGCCACCTGTGGCACGTGTGCCATAGGTTCGCCACCACGGGTCTAAGCAATTTTTAAATGACATCTATTAACATAGTAGCTTTTGCTTGCTACACTGCTCTCCCAAAGAGTACATCTTATAAACATTGTTTTTGAAAGTACATACACTGCAGGTACTTATTTAGGAGCAAGTCCTGCTGATTTTAGTGAAGGCTACTTTTGAGAAAACATGCATTGGCTTGTTAGTGATTCTTTTTCTCTTGAAAGCTGCATGGTCTCATTTTAAATGCACTCTGTCACCAGAATGAATTGGTGGATTGTCTAGGTAAGGATTAAAAACAATGCTCTCTGTCATTACCTATGGTTACCAAGTGAAATGATAGTGAGTGTTCTCTGTGGAATAAAACTTCTCTTTCTTTCTGCAGTTACATAGAGGGGGAAATATCCGATGTTCATGGAACATTAAGCAAATAAATTTAGAAAGTCCCGTGGCACCCAACAAGCCACTGAGATTTACTTGCAAGCATTTATTGACTTAACTTCCATTTTATACTGAAAATTGTTGCTTTCTGCCAACCTCGCAAAAGATACTTAAAATTCCTTCTTATGGTCAGTTAGTGTCCCATTTCTTGTTTCAGTATGTCAAGGAAATTTCAATTAGCTAGAAGTCCTACTGCTCCTGATACTCAATTTTAATACTCAATTTTAAAATGCTTCTCTCCTCAAAAGAAAATGTTTAGCAGTCTAATATATTTTGCTTGACATGACAAGTCTGGTTCTGATTTAGTGGTCCTTGGTGCTCTCTTCATCTGGTTGTTTTCTTGCAGACATTTCTTTAACCAAACTAAAGAATCAGTGTGATATCACAGTGTTGATAACGTTACCTAGTTTGGGTGATGAAACATCTGCATAAAAACAAGCTCAGAGAGCACCAAGGACACTTCATTCCAACCCTGAGCTACAAATATTTTTCTTTATTGGTACCAGTTCTGACTTTCTAACAAAGTTTTGACTTTCTAACCAGTTCTGACTTTCTAACAAACGTAGCTGTTCCCTCCCCTAGCTAGGCAGTGTTTACAGACCATAGACAGTTCCATTCCTAGATTGTTTGGCAGAAAATTCTCCTTTGAACAATTGAGCAATTAAAAGCCCATGGTTCTCACAAGCCAAGCCAAAGCAATGAATGGACAATACAAAGTCAGTCTTGCTTGCTCAGAGGAAAAGGAAACTCAAAAAATGCAGGCAGATCTTTGTTAAACCAGAATTTGACTCGCTACATTGTCTAAATATGTTCAATATGTAGTCATTATTTATATATCAACACAATTAAAAAGAAAAAGAAAAAAAATCTAATATAATGGTGTTTTGCAGATCTAAAATAGCTAGAGGACATTGCATAATGAGCAGAAGGAATAACCTTGAGGAACAAGAGGAAGATCCACAATCAAAGCAATGGTCTCATGAAGAAAAATCCTGAGTATGGGATAGAAATATAATTTGAGAAAGCACCTCATGTAAGACCCTCCCTAGTTCTCAAAAAGATAAAGGTAGGTGGGGAAAAACACATTGTGTAAGATTCTGTTAATGTAATCTTATAATAAAAGTAGTATTAGCATTTATAACCTTGGTTTCCTACTCTGGTCTACCTTGAAGGATTGATATATTAAAGCAATTTTAACCACAGATGACTCCACAAACAAACGTCATCTCAATTTGTTCCCCATAATAATGCTTAGATTTTCCAAGGACATTCTAGTACTCTCATGGATCCTATCTCTCCGTCCTCTCTATTGTCTTTCCCTTCCCTCAATCTTATGAAGTACCCCTTTCTACCAGAAAAGCTGAGAGAAAAGCAGGAATTATTTGTAGTCAGTACTGTATACTTCTTCTTTCCTTCCTTAATGTGCAGATCCCCAGGTATTATCTCACATAATTGAGTAACATAAATATAAATTGCATTACTGTGTGAGATAGGAAATGAAAGTGCACATACACACTCTTCTGCAAACGATAACACAAGCATTATCAACTTAAGTCTTGTGTGAAAGTGCCTTTCACAAGCATATATTTTATTTTTTTTCCCCTGCCAAAGGACTATGAAAATCATCTAAACAAGGAATAGCAAAACAAGCGTTCAAAAGGCTTTCAAAAGGACCCTATTTTTTTTCCTGTTGGAGATAAAAATGGCATTTTAAGCTTGTATTTGCTGAGTTAATAGTGACTGATAGGCCATCTTGAGCAGCTGCACTCTCTTTCTTCTACTTGAGTCTCCGAACACATCTTCTAAATGTGATCATGTTTTCTAAGTTCGCATTGCAACTTCTTTTGAGGGTTTTGAAAAATGTACTAACTTAATCATTTAAGAAATGAAAACATTAGTAACCAGTAGAAATTATGCACTTCCCTGACAGCTCTGCAATGTACAGTATTTTGTCAATAATTTGAGATATGTCGGCTTTAGCATAATCAACTTTTTAAAGTGTACCCAATAGTTTAAAGCCTATGGAGTGTCTATGGAGATTCTCAGTCATCCAGGTCATGGTGTCCCAAAGGTGCTTTTTCAAAGTACTTTTGGGACAACCATTTCAAAAGTTTACCTCAAGGACTCTCAGAAAGAGTGCTAATGACCAGATGACTGCAAGGAATGTAAATCCTTCTATCCTCCATCATTCATCAGAATTGAAGAAGCTTCTTGGATGAGAAGCGAAACGTCTTCAAGGAAAAACTAAGTCCAGTTGCCCTTTGAAAACGCACCTTTGGATTTACAGCCAGTATTACAGCTATCCCATGCAGCTACAAACCCTAACAAGACAAAAAAATGGAAATCAAAGCCAATGCCTTATCAGTCATTACATGCATTGTGCTCAGGATTAGCATCCTACCATATAACAAATAGTAGATACTTATAACATAGCCTGCTTGTCCCCATTTTTTTCCATTGTTTCAGCTGAAATTCTGCTGTGACCAAAACCCAGCTCACTTAAAGCAACCAAATAACTCTGAACATAATTTTCTTAGGCATTACATTACATTACAGCAGATACTGGGCTCCCAGCAAAGCACTGGCAGTTTGCTGAGCAGACCTGGGCAAAAGTGTTGGGCTACAAAGCAGGAGATGTGAGTTCTAGTCCTGCCTTAGACATGGAAGCTGGCTGGGGGCTTTGAGCCAGTCACTCTCTCAGCCCAGCCCACCTCACAAAGTGGTTGTTGTAGGGAGAATGGGAGGTAGGTAGGAAGATTAGGTATGTTGATAAATAGATAAATAAGTAGATAGATGCGAGAGAGAGTATGCTGATCCAGGAAAGATATTCCACCTTCCCCTGATTTTCCACTGACTTACTGTATTGTTGTTGTATTTTTTGCCCTTAACCAATCATTTTTACTCTCATAAGTATTTTAATTCTTAAAGTTTTATAGCACTTTGGCTAATAAATTGTAACACATGAGGAATATTATTACAGAACTTGGGCATTTACACAAGGAGTGCAGCTTAATTTTCAAATTGCTGATTTTGTGGAATTAGAGCAGTTTTGAGATTATCTCTATCCTGATTTTTTGTGATGTTGGCAATCTGCTCTTAAGTATTTGAAAGAGCTTTCTTGCACACCATTTACATGATTTATAATGTATGCCATTATAAATACATAATTAATGGTACTCATGGTGTACCTAAGGTGTATACAGCTTTTTTTTCTGTAGTTTTACCTCAAACAATATATGCAGGTGTATTATATCTGCTAATTAGAACAGACCAATGCATTTATTGGGAATAACCAAAAGTCACAAACTGGGAAGAAAGCTCTAGAGCCATTTTTGGAATCACCCTCCAGCAATTCATAACGAAGGGTGTGGTTTTCAACAAAATTTACAAAACCCAATTTAGAAATTATAGGGTGAAAGATGTCTTCAGGAACTTTTCCAACCCAGTCAGCATTACAGTATATAGCTACTGTATATAGCTGCTGTAGTTCTGCCTCTCATCTCTTTCTCCAGAAGTACAAAATGGTTCCTTCGTCTCCCCTTCACTGTCTCTTTTCATGTTATATGTGAGAAAGACAAAGTCAACATGAGCATTCACACTTATCTTGCTCATAAAAAATATTTGGCCTTTTTCCCTACCCTAGATTAAGGTCCTATAATATAAATTGTGTTGTACTAAGTTATGTGCCTCATATTTGGGCATAATCCAGTAGAGTTTGGCAGATACAATTAGAACCCTATAGGAAGTGTGCTGGGCCTGATCAAAACCCATCAAGCTCAAAGTTCCATATAGTACTATGGCCTGCCAGATGCCTCTTTAACATTCACAAGTAGTATAGTTACATTTTTCTGTCCCTCTTATTTAACGGGTGTTATTACAAACAAACTGTCTCTGATATTGGAGGTATTTTGTCCTTATGAATAGTAACCCCACCCCCGAAAGTTGAAGTCTCCTATCTTTACCATATCAATTAGTCCAAGATTAATTAGAATAATGTTTCCAAAATTCAGAACGCTTCCAAATAATATGATACTTCAATGAAGCTACCATATATAGTAGTTAAAGGCACTGGGCTAAAAACCAGGAGACCATGAGTTCTAGCTCTGCCTTAGGCACAAAGCCAGCTGGATGATTTTGGGCCAATAATTCTATTTGGCCAAAGGAAGAGGCAATGTCAAATCACTTCTGAAAATTGTTGCCAGGAGTCAAGACACACTTGAAAACCCCCCAATTCCCCCCCAAAAGGACTGCAAAGATCTGGATGGGCTAGGAAGCACCAAAGAGAGTGCCCTGGGTCTCTTTGCTGCCCTCTAGCACTTACCTGGATTTTTGCAGTCTAGATCTAGTTTTCCTCCCAACTTTCTGCTTTCAATATTTGCTCCCTGTTCAAAAAGACAGAAGATCTCTACTGGTCCAATTGAGAATATACATATTACACATCCCCCAATTCATATGCACATACACACACACACACACACACAGTAAATATTTACCCACAATCTCTCATGTTAAAAATGAATTATTGGGGGGGGGGGGACTAGATATGCACAATATGCAAATATACACTGTGATTGTCTAATTTGTGGTTCAGACTGTTGCAGTTTTGTCATTTCAGAATGAAACTGGAGATGTAGCACTGAGTTTTGGTAGCACTTCTGCCAAGACTTTTTTATTACTTAGAAAAAACTATTTGAACTATTGATTAAAATCTTATCAATGGAGGATTAACTTTCTTTAAAAATCTAAAAAGGTCCATCAGACATTTTTACCAAAATTTGAAAAGAATAGATTATATGGTGGAATAACAAGGAAGTTTCCAGTTCCAGTACCTCAAAATTCAAAACCTGTGATTTTAAAGAATAAAGTTCATATCTGACATATTTATAGTCTGCATCAAATATATTATGATGATAGTTTCAATCCAGAGATTTAAAACTTTACTTTTTTGAAACCCATTATTTGTTATGAAATATTAGGCAACTTTATCAAAGGAAACAAAAACAGAATATTTGGATGTCATCCCATGGCATAAAATAAAAAGTGATCCCCTGGAAACAGAATACCCTGATGTAATTTTTTTTTTAAATTGTGTAGAAAAAAGTATTTCATAATATATACTTCACCTGCAACTAATTAATTAAAATTCTTTTCCTTCTAACCAGCTAATTAAAACCACAGAATAAGAGAGAACAAATACGCTTTTTAAAATGTATACATTAACAATAAAAACTAAAACATAACATATTAAAGTACTTAACATGGCTGCTTACTTTTGTTCATGCAAAAATATCATCCAGCCTTATACAGCTTTATGCAAAGGACTTAGTTATAAAAGGGTGATATAGAATTACCATCTCTTTGGAAGTTGTCATCAACTTTTTTTTTTCTCACAGCAAAAAAGTCTATTAATTGTTACCTGGGGCTCATCAAAATTCAGCTGAGTTACATTATAGCTGATCAAGACTGCAAATATCCAGGAATTATACAGTTGGTGAAGAAAGTTCATTAATTAGGTGTTCATCAGAAAAGAAACAGGTAAGTTTGGTGGAACTGAAGAATTTATCATTTAAATATCTATTTTATAGTTGTTGGGTGTTGCAGAGATTGCTTTGGAATTTTATAAGTTGCAAATATTGAGATTTTGATATAAAAAGATGCAATTTGACATACGGTATATTTGTCTATGTTATGAATTGCCATTTTTAAGGAATCCATTTTAAAATAAAGATTTATGTTATTATCCTTGCATGAATTTATTCTCACTTCCCTAAATCAATGCTTAAGTCTATAGCTCCTTATTGACAAAGGAATTAGTTATATTTCTTCCTTGGTGTTGGGAATTCTTTATTGGTAGAGGAATCTGTGCTTTACCTGTGAAAAACTCTAAATATATTAATAAAACCATAGAAAATTTGGTGGTGACTACCTCATCAACCCAATGATAAAGGATGTGAGTTCCCACATTCTTCTGTATGAGCTTCATAGAATGCTGGGTACTTCTTATATTCTTACAAACTAGGGCATCTCCAGTCAAAGGACCTAACAAGAGATATATTCAAAAACTGTATTGCCTGAGTCTCTAAGCAAAGTAGGCAAATATTGGCTACCGGGACAAATACTCTAACCTGGAATGGGGTGATGAACTCTATTCCACTTTGCCAGCTTTAGTGAAGGGTTCCTTTAATAATGTACTCGTGATTCTTTGTGAGTAACCTGTCTTCATTAAATCTGTAGCAGGCTGTTATCTGTCTTTTCAATGTGCCCCACAGAACTGCAACTGGAAAAGGAACGATTTTGGCAGAATTTACCAACCAATAATTGCTCCGTTCTTAATCTCAGTGGAGTTTTAAGGACCAAATTTCTGTCCTTGATTCCATATAGACAAAAAATCGTATGGTACATCTTCAGAACACTTTTCTTTCATTGCCGAATATTTATAAAGAAACCCCATATGATCTATGGAGACAGATGGTAATTCCCTATATTGGTTCAGAACATGATAGCAAATCTTAATGATGGCCCAAACTTAGCTTATGCTTATAACTGTAATCCATGTATATTAGATTGTAATCACCATCAGTGTAACCATCATACCCAATGATGGTCTATGATGATAAAGTTATAGCCTTGTATATTTGGCTGCAGAAGGGTGTGTTACAGTGGTGTGATGGTAAATGTTTAAGAACCAGCTTTTCCTGTTTTTTTGCTACCACTGCACCACACCATTAGCCACAGAACGGCTGACTACCGTGCTAAGTGTGGTGGCTCAGCTCTGCTTTCAGCTGGCTTACTACATTCAAAAAAAATTTGACTCTCTTGAGCCAATGGGAGGAGGTTTCAACACAATAAATTTACAATAAATTTAAATGTACAATAAATTTAATATTCTGGATAAATGTTATCTTTGAACAATCAAAAATAGATAGGCCCCAGTGCTTTAAAGCTTATCCGCACAGTGAGAGAATAAATCTTCCAGATCTGTAGGATTACAGTTCCCATAAATTCAAAAGACAATCACTGGCCAACAGCTACTTATCATCTTTACCTACTTGGAACATCTCTGGGTTCATCGGGGGCAGAAGGCTGAAAATCAGTATTTTGATTTGAAATGCTTCCATCTTCTTCTATTAGAATTAAAAGTGAAAAAAGTTAATCACAGGTAGATCAAAGGCAATGACAGGTAAGTACACGAATAAATACTTTTTAGGCTCAGGAGAGGATTCTAGCCCCTTAGTTCTTTTCATGAGGTGTCTGCAAATCACAATTACTTAAATATATAATTACTTAGAGTTCTTATATGTTTAAATGGCTACTACATTGGCAGCATGAACACATGCAAAGAATCACTGGCATGGATGGTATACAAGGGTGGAGCTCTCTGTTCACACATAATATGTTTTTTCAGGGCCACTTCAGTACACCAAGAGACCTTTAGAAGGTTTAGATAAGTGTTTTTGAACACCAGCCATGCCCTTCCTGAAACAGGATTTTTCTACAATACTATCAGGAACATTATCATCTGTCAAGATTCGAATTTCCTTCATTCTATCCACTGGCAGTTCATTTAACCCCAAAGTCCATTAACAAGATTCAGCTTGAAAGATGTCTAATTTTGCTTCCAATCAGTTACCAAAATAGAAAAGTTGCAATTACCACTTCTGAAAATGAAAGATGTCGCTCTGAACACATTTGCCTGGAATGTCAAGGGGACTTCCAACCTCACCTTTCCTTATCTCTTCAGGCAACTTGATGAGAGGCGGATACTGGCTTCTTATCTCTAATGAGTCATTATTTCCTCTGCTTCAATTGCAGTTTAACCTCTGGCCCTACCTTAGGGAGCCAAAATGAAGGAATGCCACTCAGTCAATCATCTGTTGTAGATTTTTATTCTGAACATTGTCCAGCCAGGTAGTTGCTCACTTGAGAACTCTCTAAAGATTTTTCTAAAGAATTTGCAATCCAATAGCTGTTTTGAGTTGGTTGGTTGGTAGGCAATGCTATGTAGAATAGAATAGAATAGAATAGAATAGAATAGAATAGAATAGAATAGAATAGAATAGAATAGAATAGAATAGAATAGAATAGAATAGAACCTTGGAGGTCTTCTAATCCAACCCCATGCTCAAGCAGGAGAACCTATACCATTTCAGACAAGTGACTGTCCAGTCTCTTCTTAAAAACTTCCAGTGTTGGAGCATTCAGAGTTTCTGGAGGCAGGTTGTTCCACTGATTAATTGTTCTAACTGTCATGAAATTTCTCCCTAGTTCTAGGTTACTTCTCTCCTTGATTAGTTTTCATCCATTGCTTCTTGTCCTGCCTTCAGGTGCTTTGGAGAATAGCTTGACTCCCTCTTCTTTGTGGCAACCCCTGAACCTTAGTAAGATGTCAAGATTGAGAGTCATCATGGCAGATACATCCAGACACATCTAATGCTATGCTGCTTTGATGGCCACATTGTCCCAAACTTAGCCTATACTTATAATCTAAGCATACTGACTGAGTAAGACATTCCAGTCATACAGAAATGCATGAAAGCAAAATTGATTTTTTTTTAAAGTAGCTTAGCCACAAGTTTCAGAATATGGTAATGAGTTTAATTATTGTATAGAAGCCTGGGGGTAGAATGTTCTTTTTCTTCTCATTCTATTCTACATCAGTCTACTCCATGTTTTCCCTTTGTTGGGTTGGAAAAGACCAGCAGCACCTGCAGAAAACTGCAATGAGACCCAAATGGCAGGATAGGTGAGATGATATAACCATGCCCATGTTATGATCCAAGTATGGAAGTTGTGTCAATTGAGTGTGATGGCGTGGACATGTTAACATTTGCCCCACCTTGTCCTTTGGGTGGCCAAAGGCAGATATTAAAGTCAGCAACCTATAGGACAGCACAAGAAAACCAAATATATTGGGATTAGATGTAATTTATTAGTATCCCTATCCTTGAATGAAAAGTTTTTCTAGCCATGGACCATGGCTTCTTCCATGTGGTGACTGGCTGAGACAATCCCCCCCCCCCAAAGTTGTGGTATTATCATCTGCTTTTGCAATGGTAGTAAAAACCTCTTTTATCAAAGGGGGGGGACTTTTTCAAGTGAAGGACATATTTGGTCTTGAAGGAAGCACCAGGCCGAAAACTCACACAATTACCCTCTGCGTTATTTGATAATTCCAATTTACAGTTTGGTAGCAATTATATCAAATTGCAGAAGCTTTGATTGCCCACCTGCAAGTAAAGAGAGTATCAAAATTATACTTGCAGAATTTCCAAACAAAAGCCAGAATATGCAGATCTCTGCACATGTCCCTGTTGGAGCAATTACATAGCCCATTCTCAGCACCATTAAAGGAAAAGTTTGGCTACTTTCAGCATAGTCCAGAATCCTGTTTTGCTGCAATGGAGAAGCAACATTCCCTGCCATGTCACAATATGTTGAATGACTCACATCAATTTTACAGCAGACTTACTGCAATAGTTCTTGAAACTGAGCTGTTAGTTATAAAGTCATCCCATTTGTTCCCATCAGGAATTTACTTTCACAATCAAAGTCTTTGTACTCTGAACAAGGGCATAAATACGTTGTGAGTCCAAAGCATTATTTATTGGCCGAGGCCATGCAGCTACTGAACTTATTTTACTTTTCAGCTCTTCACTATCAGAAAATATTTGACTTTTCCTCAAACCTTACATCCCCAAAAGTACTCAGCAGTAAAGAGGATGCTGGATTTTAGTACTTGCTTGGCAGCCTGGCAGTTCTCTGTTTCTTCTTTTTTTAAAGGCACTTAAAAATACAGAATAGAATACAGAACAATTGAATTGGAAGGAAACTTGGAGATCTTGTAGTCCAACCCCCTACTCAAGCAGGAGACCCTATACCATTTTGGACAAACTGCTGTCTAATCTCTTCTTAAAAACCTCCAGTGATGGAGCTTCTGAAGGCAAGATGTTCCACTGATTAATTGCTTCTAACTGTTAGGAAATTTCTCTTTAATTCTGTGTTGATTCTCTCCTTGATTAGTTTCCATCCATTGTTTTTTCCTTCAAGTGCTTTGGAAATAGGTTGACCCTCTCTTCTGTGTGGCAGCCCCTTAGATATTAGAACACTGCTATCATGTCACCCCTTGTCCTTCTTTTCATTAGACTAGTTCCTGCAACCATTCTTCATATGTTTTAGCCTCCAGTCCCCCAATCATCTTTGTTGCTCTTCTCTGCACTCTTTCTAAAGTCTCAACATCTACTTCTACGTACTATGTGCTATGTACCACAACATCTAAAGCTACATGGCACATAATTGATCATATAGTTAGAAAAAAAATATTTTTTTCTTTCAATGGCCTACCTTTGTCTGCAAACAGTAGCCTATATTGCATATTTTTGTTATATTCATTGGCAGTTAAAATTATTATGACTAATTGTATTCCACTATCATGGAGGGAGGGATCGATGAGTGAAGACTTCCTTCAACCACGACCCCATTCTGTTCTCCTCTATTTAAAATCACTGCCTCCCAGGGAATTCCTTAGCAAAAATTGCTACTTTACTGAATACACTGAATAGTCCTCAACTTACAACAGTCACTTAACGACTGTCCAAAATCACGATGGATACACAAAAGCTATTTACAACCTGGCTTCAAAGGTTCAACATCTGTCCTCCCCTCCCCCACAGCCTTGTGACTGCATTTTGGCCACTCAGCAACTGGCCTGCATTTATGGTAGTTGACAGGTCCTATGGTCATGTGACTATGATTTTTTTTTCTTTCTAGAAACCAGCATTTCCTTGTGGCTTCTGGCAAAAAACACCCCATAGCAAACAACAATTTCGTACAACCAAAACTGTGGGTTCAATTACTGAATTACAGTTGTAAGATTGGAGTACCTGTAACAGATACGCTCGTCACCATATTTAATGTAATTCTAAGCAAACTTCACCGGAATCCGTGAGACTGATTTTGAATACAGTGGCCGAGTTGACATTTGCCTAAGCCACAGTTTTACAAGGCTCCAACTCTTTGTCATTTGGGCAGCAACATGACTGCAGCCGCAGAGCATTCTGGGACGGCAGAGAGGGAAATTGCACAGGTGCTGTTACCAGCCCACCCCAGCCTTAGCCTGGAGGCTCCAAGCAAAGGCAACACCTGCTCCTGCTCTGTGGGTGCAGGTTGCAGTTCTTTCCTATTAATTGTTTTCAAAAGCCATCTGAACTCAGCAACTGCCTCTTCATTATGACATATTGGAACTGGCCGGGCAAGGGAGGGAGCCATGATCTTCACAATTAAAAAGCGTTTTGCCCTTAATCCAGTTTCTTCATGAACACTATATTTTGGTTCTTTCTTTCTTTTTAACATTGAACACCCTGTTTGAACACAAGGAGACTCCAGTGGCTTCCCACGTCCCAAATCGACTGGTTGAGTCAGGCTGAGGAGGAAACAGTGACAAACTGACACCCTTTTTCTGTTCAGAAAAAGAGAGGCCGTCTCCCTTGCTGTGGGAAAAGATGGGTGGGGCTGCTGCCTGCCTGTCCAGGCCTGTGCAGCTCTGGATTCAGCTGTCACTCCATTCCCTCATCTGCCTGCCCCGATGCTGATGGCGTGTCTGCTTCACACCCTTGTCGCAGCTGCTGCCACCAAACACAACACATACCTTTGCCTTCCGAAAGACAGTGTGACCCCTGTCGTGAAGGCATTACATTTTTAGGGGCAGAGGCAAGTGTTGTGTTCCAGATTCTGCGATATCAATCTCATGGGTTGCCTTGTGGAACGATTCATGTGGACAAGGGCTTTCTCGACCATCAGTCTTTGTTTTAGCTTTGCCTCAAAAACAATGGTTGATTTTAAAGAACCCATGAAACCATTTCAAGCTGGCTACCTTCATGTCTAGTAAAGACATCCACTTCTTTGCTTTTTTAAAGGCAATGAACCTCTTTCCCAACATCGTTAAGACCCCAAAGGGTTTCTGAGTTTGCAGTGTTCTGCTCTCCTAATGAGTGCTTTCACATTGTCACAGTAGCTGCAAACTATTTTTACCTCATGTTCCTCCAAAGTGAAATTGTCCTTCAAGACCCAGAGGACATATGTCTGGATAATAAAGCTAGGGACTGACTATAGGTAGTCTTCAACGTACAACATTCATTTAGTGACTATTTGAAGTTACAAAAACACTGAAAAAAGTGACCTATGGCCTTTTTTCATACTTAAGACCACTGAAGCATCCCCATGGTCATGTGATAAAAATTCACAATTGACTTACTGGTATATTTATGACAGTTGCAGTGTCCGGGTCATGCAGTTCACCTTTTGGAACATTCTGGTAAGCAAAGTCAATGGGGAACCCAGATTCACTTAAAACCCTGTTACTATTTTAACAATTTCAATGATTCACTTAAAAGCGGGTCGTAAAATGGTGCAAAATTCACTTCACAAATGTCTCGCTTAGTAACAGAAATTTTGGGCTCAGTTGTGGTTGTAAGTCAAGGACTACCTGTATAAACAGAACTTAGCTATTCCTAACGTTAAGGGTATGGTCAAAAAGTATTTTTAATGTATCTCATCTTTTTTCCAAAGAGTTCACAGCAACATAAAAATATTTTCTATACCTTGCGAGGTAGAGAAAATAGAGAAAGAATTATTTGCCCAAGACAAATGTCCTCCACCATTAAGAAAAGATTTGATTTTTGCCCTCAGTGCCACATATTTTACCCCTTCTAATACCCGATTAGGCTGACTAAGGAGGGATGAGATCATGGTATGAACATGTTTCTCAAAATTTGGACAATTGCAAAAGAATTATGTTTTAGGCTTTTCCTATTGTTTTTGTGATATCAGCATCATCACCAAAGTTTGAGGGATTACAATGTGGCAGACACAACCTGGTTGAAAAGCAAGTGTTAACATGTGTAAGATATTGTGCTCTAATTATTATTTATATCTTGGTTACACCTGAATGAACACAGACTGTTATCTGTGGAGCACGCAGTCTGTTTCCATGGAGTTCATACAACCTTGCCAGAAGCTCATCATTTGAACAGTTTGACCAAACAGAGAACTTCTACTAATTCATTTTGCTGAACATGCAGGCCACGGAGAGGTCCAATATAAATTTATACTTTTTTTTTTCAAATGACAGCAAATAGACACAAGTCTATTGAAAAACAATCCATACTAATCAAGTATTCCATTACCAAAGTAGCAGCCCAATCTCCCACAAAAAAAGCTGTTACATTAATCAGACAACACAAATGCACTGCAGCAGCCCAGGGGAAAAAACAAACAAAAAAAAAGGAAACAGACTACCTATACAGGTAGTCCTTGAGTTACGAATGTAATGGAGCCTACCCATTCCATTCGTAATTCGAGGATTCGTAAGAGCGAATGGCGTACCTTGACACCATCAGCCCCTGCTTTCGCCCAAGCATTCGCTAATCAAATGCATGGCTCATTAAGTGCACATGAGGTATCTCAGGGTGGGGAAGGCCATTGGTGGGAGGCTAGTGAGGGAACAGGCCACCTGCTTAAGACCATCCAAAGCCTTCCCCAACCCACTAAGATTCCTCATGCTCCCCACAATTACTTAACCCCCCCCCCCTCATCCTGCCACTTGGGAAGATCTAGTGAGCTGTTTCCTCTCCAGCCTCTGCCACACAAGTTGATTGCATTGCTCCCAGTGTCCAGCCAGCTTGCAAGCTCTTTGGGCGCCGAGACTGAAAGCTCCTGGGTGCCGTAATAGCGTGTGACTTGAGGCCCTGAGATTACAGTCCCCAGAAAATTCCCGTCTCCACGCAAAATGTTTGCAAGCTGACGGGAGGCTTTGGGTCAGCAAAATGGTCAAGTATGCTAAAAATTAATTTAACTTAACTAATACATGTTAAATTCCTTTCTCACTACCTCATTTCTCTAACCATGGATAAAAGGTATCCCATGTTCTAAAGTACACTGAATCTTCTTTCTCTTTCATTTCCAATGTCAATATCCATTTCTGCACAATTTAAATTTTTTTAATTAACTCTTCCTAAATTAATTTATTAGTATGTACAGTATGTATTTATTAATAATTATAACTATTCACTATAGTGATAACTATAATCACTAATTGTATTCCCAGAGTGATTGAATGAATAAAGTTTAATACAAAAATATCTTAAATTGAAAGCTATAAAACTATAAGCAGGGTAAAATCATCAGCAACTGTGTTAATTATTAATTAGGTTGTAAATCAATAATATGAATTTTCTTCTTACTGGAAAAGGCTTATTTCTCACCACCCAAAGATTTGTATGGTTTTGTAAGAATAATTTAGGAGCATTTAACAATTGCTTAGAGGAAAGGAATGCCAATCAGATAAATATTAGTACACAGGATGACATTATTTAGCAGTATTAGTTAATGCCTGCTCTACTGAAGTAAAGAGGAATTTCCCACAGTCTAGGTAATTAAACATTCACCACTTCCTTTGTCCAAAATGTTATAAAAATCCTTGTTTTTTCCATAAGGACTGAGGCCGAAGGAAATCAGCTTATGGATTTATCAAACAAATACCCACTTTGTTTAATTTCAGGAGGCACTTGGGAAATGATGTCTGGATTTTATCATTACACAATAGAATGGTTTCTTCATAACATATGACATCAATTTTTTTGCACGGAGATTTGGTTCTCTAATAAAATCATTCATGGAGAAAATTTATGTGGGCTCTAAGATTTGACAACAACTTGACATACAGTCATTCCAATAAAATCATATTGATGTTAATCTGGAATGAACTGGTATGTAACTATGGAGATTCTCATTCATTCAGATCATGGTTGTCCCAAAGGTGCTTTTTCAAAAGGCAACTGGACTTTGTTTTTCCTTGAAAAATCTCCTTTGTTTTTCTGAGTCAGAACTGAAGAAGCTTCTTGGATGAGAAGCGAAACATCCTCAAGAAAAAACAAAGTCCAGTTGCCTTTTGAAAAAGCACCTTTGGTATGTAACTAGTTTTTTGAATTTTTTTAAATGGTCATTGGCCATATTAGAAGTTCACTGGGCTTCCTCTTTACCTGTCTTTTAATAAACAGTAAATACCTTCTAATCCCAGACAGATTTTATTCTGTAGTCTTTGGAATACATCAATAATTAACATTTTTAGTTTGGTTCTACAGTGACTTGTTATGCTTTGCTGATTTTCTCATCACTGATGTGACACACCACTTTAAACAGAGTAATTTCCACTTCCATCTTGAGCTTTTGCATTAGTTTTTTATCTCATGAAACTAGATAAAGCCGTACAAATAGGAATTCAGAGAATGTACTGTTATTCCTAGTCTTGCAAAAAAAAAAAAGGTGATGCTTTCAACTGCAGCTGGTGCAGAAGCCTGAGATTTATTTATTTTTTAAGTTTATAAATATTTGCACTGCTGATTAATTAGGTGCATTTTTTTTTCTTGTTTTTAGAATTGCTTATTCAGAAAATATCAACTAACAGGAGTTATTACAGGAAAAATAACAGGAGTTATTACAGGAAAATTTTGGGAAAGGCCATTCCTGTGTGCCTGCATATATTCAGGAAATGGCTATGTTGAGTCGATAACCCACATATAAATATACACATGTAAGGCATAATATGGGCAAACAAATGTTCCTGCAAATATATTTACTCACTCTTACTCTAGGTATTGCTCATGCAACTTCTTGTTTCTTTCCTTTGGCTGGAGCTTTTGGATTTGCCAAACAGGAAACAAACTCTTCCCTTCTGCTGCTTTCCCATAGCCATTCATCTAATGGCCCAGCCTCCTAGGAGAGAACTAAAGTAACTAAAGTGATTGTCTCAAGAGCTTCTGGTATGTGTGTTCTCTGTAGCCCCAGTTACTGAAGGTTGCCAAATGTTTACCTTTTTTTAAAAAAAGTAATCATTAATAACCTTTGCCGCTCTTCATGTCACCAATAGCTTAGGGCCCTGCCTTTAGATAAATACAGTCCAAATACGAGGGCAATTGGGAAATAAACCTCCATTTGGTTATCAATGACAGACACTCGCAGATACCGAATCGCCCTCATAGAAAAGGGCACCGGGCCCAATTCAAGACAATAGTTGAAATATTTTAAAAATGAATGGAATGCAGATATTTGTCCAAAGTCACAAACCACAATTCACAAACCACCATGGATACGTTCATATAATGTACGAACACCAATTCCACAAACCACACTGGCTGGTTTCACCCATCATATTCAGCCTCTGTAATTCTAATTTATAATTTAGTATATATAATATGAATCAAGTCAATAGTGTATATATATTTTTTCAGTGAAGCATGGGTTAGTAGCACCAGAATCGATAAGTGGTCAACTTTGGCTGGTTTCAGAAGCTAAGCAAGATGAAATTAGATCAGTCATTGGAAGGAAAGTCAGATCAGCTGGGAATTCCAGGATTACTGGCTAGACTGGAAAGTTGGAAAAACATCCCACACGCTGGCAAGAATAAACCACTTTTCTAAGCCTGCCAAAGAAATGTCTGTCTGAATAGAGTCTTTTGCCTTCTAAGCAATGCTTAGCATATTATGTGAACACCGCCATTGTGACTCAGCCCAAGTAGGAAGCACCAGTTTACATTTTACCTAATATTTGTATTTCATCAAGGTAACATCTAGAACATGCTTTGAGCGAATTCAAATTTGCATTAAGAGGGTGATATCATCTCTCTTACAGAATTGGCCCAAGGTATCCTCAGAGGAAAAAAGGAGGCGTGATTTGGTTAACATTACTAAGCAACAAATTATAGGCGCTTCAGGTTTCCTAGAGAAAAGAAATGGCTTCTATCCCAGGAACATTGACACGGGTCCCATCATCTACAGACAACATGGGCAATGACTGCAATAGGCTCAGAAGGTTTAAACCTGATGGAAATACTTCATTAAAAGACATGGAGGGACATGGAATTTAAGTTTTGTATATTAAAGCTTTGTTGGGATTAAGGGCCCCTCAAAATACAAGGGCTTGTATTCCTGATTTGCTGCCCTCCAGATGCTTAGTCTCTTGGAACAGCCATTCATTAATCTGAGAAACTATTTTAAAAATTGAAATGAATTATATCCACAGATGATTCAAAAGTGATATCCTCATGTGAGTGACATGGAGGATGTTCATTTTCATATAGGATTCAAACAGAATGGAAATATTTGCTACCTCTCAAGTATATCTAGCATTTGTGACCAATGCAGCTAAGCTATCCCCCTGGAAATTATATCACCTAGTGAATTCATTTTTCCTGTGTGGTTTTTGTCTTAATGCTTGTTTTATTTGTTTCTAGCAGTTGACAAACTTCTGCTGTTTTGTCATTATTTTGTAATCTGCTATTGCTTATTTCGTTTCTTATTACTGTCTGCAACTTAATGGAATTCCAAGTACTGGGGTTTTCAAATAAATATAACATTTGTATTTATACATATATGCCTAAACATATGTTAACATTTTTGTGAATGGACAATGTATGCTTCCACACATGGACAATAATGCTCATTTTACCTAACTAATGACCTTTCTTGCTGGGGAGTGAGTTGGATTTCTGGATTATGGTGTAATGCAAGAAGGAACTCTTCACTTGGGTTCACATCACCCTTGTCTAACACAGGCAACTGCAGTATCTCAGGCTTTTGCAGATCAAGTCCTGTCCCACAAGGCTCACCGTGCTCAGATCTCCAAGACCAGCTAAGTTCACTCTGTATCAACCAAGAACTATGCATAAATCAGGGGCTGGGTATCCCATTACAATCCACTTTCTTTCCTACATCCCAATCACTAATCTATTATGTTTGTTACACCTCTTCTTCTTTACTTCCTTTTACCACTTTGGGTGTCGAGGGAGATACAAAGTTCTGGTTCTTTCTCTTCTGGCGGCCTGGACCATTGTTAATTTTAGACTAGACTAGACTAGACTAGAATCTGGAAGGGACCTTGGAGGTCTTCTAGTCCAGCCCCCTGCTTAAGCAGGAGAACCTATACCATCTCAGACAAGTGACTGTCTAGCCTCTTCTTAAACATCTCCAGTGATGGAGCGCCCACGATTTCTGGAGGCAAGCTGTTCCACTGGTTAATTGTCATCACTGTTAGGAAATTTCTCCTTAATTCCAGGTTGCTTCTCTCTTTGATCAGTTTCCAACCATTGTTTCTTGTCTCGCCCTTTGGTGCTTTGGAGAATAGTTTGACACCCTCTTCTTTATGGCAGCCTCTCAAATACTCATATACTGCTATCATGTCACCCCTATTTCTTCTTTTCTTTAGACTAGCCAAACCCAAGTGCTGCAGCCGTTCTTCATATGTTTTAGTCTCCAGGCCTTTGATCATGTTAGTTGCTCTTCTCTGAACTTTTTGTTGTAGTGTGACTTTAACCTCGCTTCTTTGTTATATACTTCATTAATAAAAATAACAAGATAAAGCTCTTCCCATCTTGCATTCTGAACTCCGGAATCTTTGGTAATTGCACTGAAGGTTTCTTGCACGCATGAATGCGCCGCCATAATAACTTCAGCACCTGCAAAAGTAACTTGATTCACTTCGCCTCGAAAGGAAGACTCTTGAGTATAAATGTAGCTCGTGTATTTGGTTGCCAGGGAGTAGGGCAGTTGTCCGTACTCGTGGGGAAAAAAATCGGAAATTCACATTCGATCTTTCCCTCAAATTTTCGTCCCTCCTTTTAGCGCCCATCGTCGCAAATCTCACAGGGCCTTTCCTTTCCCTTTTTTTTAACCCGCCGCCTCGCCGGGCCAAATCTCCCCAAGGGGGCGCCATCCGTAGCGTGGGTTAAAGGACGCGGTCGGAGGGAGGAGCCCCGTCTGCCACCAGGGAATCGGGCGACCGCGTGGGCGGAGAGGCTGAAGACAAGGCGGAGACGCCGACCGAGACCGTAAACGGAGCTCTTCGCGCAATAAGCACGACGCGCAGCACCGGCACCCGACACAACAGAGCGGGCGAGCCGGCGTCGTTCTCGCGTGGCGCGGCCGGAGTGGTGCGGCGGCGGCGGCAGGAGCGGCGAGAGCGGGCGGCGGGCGCGGGGCAGAATGAAAGGGCCGTCGGGCGGGCCGGCGTCGGAGGTGATCCGCGAGGGCGAGCTGGAGAAGCGCAGCGACAGCCTCTTCCAGCTCTGGAAGAAGAAGCAGGTGGTGCTGAGCAAGGAGAGCCTGAGCCTCTTCTCGTCCGAGGGCGGCGGCGGCGGCAGGGCCCGCGCCAAGGAGCTGCGCTTCGGCTCCATCCAGAAGGTGGACTGCGTGGAGCGCACCGGCAAGTACGTCTACTTCACCATCGTCACCACGGACCGCAAGGAGATCGACTTTCGGTGCCCGGGCGAGAGCTGCTGGAACGCCTCCATCACCATGGCGCTGATCGACTTCCAGAACAAGCNAGGTGCGAAACTTTCAATCTCCAATCTTCCATTGTAGGTAAAATTTTACTCTTCCAATTTTGAGCTATCAACAAACGGGCAGCAGTTAAACAGTACAACATCAAATTAGTTTCTTTTACATCCAAATTATGTGTAATACCTAGGAGAAACAGGTGAGGCAAAAAAATAATCCTTCTTTTAAATATTTGTTGCAAGTTCCGAATTGGGCTATTCTTTGTACAGAGTGTAGAACAACATGCTAGGTAAATCATGGTTAACAAATCGCAGTGGCTGTTTTTACATAAGGAGTTAAAGCTGGTCTGGTTCACACCTCAGCTGAGATGCACAATAATTTATCTGTGAGCAAGATGACTCTGAATTTTAGACTGCTGTCCTTCAAAGAGGAAACTAAGAGAAAACATTTGTCTTTTCTGCAAATGTAAGATGATAAATCCACTTAAAAAGCAAATTATTGGAGGGCAGGGAGAGATAGAATTTCAGATTGATTTAATTAACACGTTTGGTTTTACTTCACCATTGACATTTGTAAACCATGGTTTAGTATGATGGGCAAACTTAGCTTAACATTGAGGACCCAAGCTGCAGAATCACCTATTTGTGTTTTTTTAATGGGAAGAATTACTCTTAACCTTCTTCCTGCTGTTTTTTTTAAAAACGATCTTGTGAGTGCAGCCTTATAGCCCGCTATTGTAATCACTTCTGTCTTCTTCCCTTTTGAAAGTAGCATTTTTACCATGTGCAAGCCGTGTTCTGACAAACATGGAAATGTGCAAATATAGTGTTATATACATGTACTTCCAATTTTTCAAGATTACTGTGTTTAAAATTCCCAGTCGTTATAGTGAGGGCTTCAGATCTGAAAACAAAATAAAACGATGCTTTGGAGTTGATATTAGCAACTTTCTAAACCAAATACATCTTTCCCCAGATTTGCACTGTTCCTACCAAGGCTGCATGTTTGCAGGAAAAAATGCTGCTTTAAGCAGTTGTAATGGGTGCACAGCCTTAGTTTTAACAAATTTAAAGGTCACCTGGAGAGGAAATGCTTTGCTAATACAAGGGAAGCAGGATGGAAATTGACTACAAGCAACCATTGAACTAGTTCTGGCTTCTTCATGATATGTGTTCTCTTTCTGTCTCTTAGAGTAACTAGAGCAATGGGCAACACATACAGCATCTAGTTCTAGGACTGCATATGGAACTGCAGGATGAAGTCACCAATGTTGCAATTAGCAACTTTGCTAGGAGGCAGTGATCTACAGAAGCAGCCAGAAATGCAGCAGATATACCAGCCTTAAATCAACAACAGATTAACCTCATAACCAATCAATCATGCTAGTGGGGGATTCATTGATACAAACTATATCAGTAATTGTAACTGTAACTACTAAGGAAGAATGAGCTGGTATCATTGTAATAGGGGATTCAAGGTAATTTTTAAATCCCCCATTAATGCTACTTACGGTATATACTTCTGGCTTAGCATTTTTCTTGATTTTATTAAAATATAATGCAATTAAAATGGAAGTGCACAAAGGCAGAAAGATCTTCCAACTGCTAACATTTAAGCAACATTATAGACTCCTTGAGCAAGACTTCTTAGGGGATATAAGTGTAAAGTGATAAGGTTTCACAGAGAACCTAACACTTATTTCTAAAATACATTTATTCAGTTCTAAGGTGCTTATTAAAGACTAATGGAACATTGTGAAACATCATCCTTAGGGTTGAAAGTTCTTTTGGAGATCCCAGTAGGCTATTATGCTTTGATCCTTTATAGCTGAAAGCTTGTTATGCCTTTGTGTATCTCTGAATGTGGCTTGCCCTGTCATTTGAGAAGCCTGTGGAAATTCAGGTACTTTGCAGCAGGTGTGCCACAGAATTTCATCAATTTCAAGTACAATTTCAAGTACTGCCTTCTCCAGTCAGATGCCTTCCAGATGTCCTAAGGCCATAACATCACCCCCCCACCCCTCCCACCTCTCAATTCCCAGCATTGGTTTTTATGCATTGGTCAGTTTGAGTGCCAACACAAATGGAACATACCAGATTGGAAAAAAGTACTCTCAAAAGTACTTTGCTATTGGGAAGTCCTTCAATCAAGAATCTCTAAGCTGCAGGCCAAATTTGATCAGTAAAAGTCACCAATCAAACCTAAATGTGTTTCCACCACTTCATGATGCTGAGAAAATAGCTCTTACTCACTGTGTAAGTGAGGCAAACTGATCAGAAAAGTAACTGCTGCTTTACTGATACTATTTTTAAGAGGTCATCTTATTTAAACCCTAAATAAATTAAGGAGGAAGCCTCATATGCAATCTGTTCGGAAACTAAGGAAATACAATAGGCATGTATTGGATTTTGGTGAGGAAAAAATGATTGTTTATTTTGTTGAGAAATATTTGCTATCTTTTGTTCCATTGATTTTCTCTCTTTTTCTCTTGTTCTAGAGCATAACCATGGAATACAAACAAGATTTAATAACTTGGATTGTGATTTGATTGTGCTGATGCAGGAAATTAATGAAGAAAAGCAAAGAAGGATGATGGAAGTTGCTAGATTTCTTCAGATTGAATGAAACTGCTGAATTGAATAGTTGAACTTTCACCGAAAAGCACTTGTAAACCAAAGAACCCTTTAAAAAAACCAAAATCTGGTTAACCAAGCAAGAAATTCAGTTTGGAAACTGCTATTTCCTTTTTTCTATTTATGAGATAGGCAATTCTGCACCATTTGGTGGGGAAAAATACTTTTAAATTATTTGTAATAGCTGTGTTTTATATTTTTGATGAATGTTTTTAATATTGCTCTTTGTGTTCATATGTCCATTCCAGGTAAACTATGCTCATTTTATCTTCATGTCCCAAACAAGTCTCATGGGCAGAAATTTTGTAATGCTCAAGAGTATTCTGACTTTGGAGTAGTCTGATAAATGCAGTATTTTACAGGCATCTGACCTCTGAGAAATATTGTCATGTCTGCCTGAAATTATTTTCAAATAGCAGCACAAAAATAATATAATTGTGAAAAATTAATTTTGGCTCATTAATGGCTAAATAAAATTTCACCCTGGGTTCAAGTTATAGCAGAGGGACTGAGACACCTTTTATCTATAGACCCTCCTCGTGCAGCCATTCCCAACCCT
This sequence comes from Protobothrops mucrosquamatus, assembly GCF_001527695.2. Classification (NCBI taxonomy): domain Eukaryota; kingdom Metazoa; phylum Chordata; class Lepidosauria; order Squamata; family Viperidae; genus Protobothrops; species Protobothrops mucrosquamatus. The sequence continues at coordinate 103,095 of NW_015387632.1, forward strand.
CTTCTGGACTTCCCACACAACCATTTTTCCCCCATGTTAAAAAGGAGCTGGTAGGAGACAAGATGATGTTCAATAATTCACTTACAGCTTGGAACCAGGGAGGAATTCTGACAAATTTCAAGTATCCCATACTTATCTCTGGTTTTTTTAGCCACTTTTATGGAGTGTAGAAAATTATTCTACTTATAGCAACACCCATTTCTCTACTTGCATAAGGTTTTTGAGATTAAGATTCATATACTGTATTGGAGCGAAATTAAGACCTATTATTTTCAGTGGAACCTATTTCCAACTAGATGTTTTTGGATTATGTTCTTGTTTCTTAGAATTCTAGAATGTAAAGGTTGGAATGGATGTGGGAGACTATATAGTTGAATTCTTTGCCTAGCACAGGAATCCACTAGGACAGCTTTCCCAAAAGAAGATATTTGGAACATCTCTAACAAAAGAGAGTCCAATACTTCCTAAGGCAATTGGTTTCTCTTGTTGAGCATTGTTGAATGTTTTATTCATCCATTGTTAAACAGTTAACAAAGCTTTTTTTCCTAATGTCCAATTGAATTTTACCTCATTGGCATTTAAACCCTTTGTTTCTTGTCCCACCACTCTTGATCTTGATGTCTTATTTCAGTTAGTGCAGTCTATGAAGGTCTGTTTACTTTTTTTTGCAGTTGCATCTCATTGTTAACTGATGTTCACTTGTGATTCATCAAGGCACCCCAGATCCTTTTTATTTGCACAGATACACAGTATGGTCCTCTTATCCTGCACTAATTATTAAGGTGTTTGTCCCAAGTTTATGCCTCCAAATTCAATCTTACTTTTCAATCTTTCATATGTCACTTAAAAATATATTGAACATGGAACCTGCAGAATGTCCTTTGTTACATCCATTGTACGCTCATTAGACGGGACTCTCCTTTTGCACATATATGCATGCAGGCTAACAATGATAGGGGATGCATTTTAGTGTATCTGGACTACACAAAGTTCAGGAATGCTTGGTTAAACATGACATGACAAAATGGAGATATAAGATGAAACAAGATAGATTAAAAGACTGGAGTAAAGGTGGGTCTTTTTCTTACAAGTTCTCCTTGCAAAAGCAGCTTAAACGCAATAGTTCCCTAGTAACTAACACTTTGTCACCCAAAGAATAAGAAGAGGAAGTTTTCTTTACACTTCTAATATAACAGCCTCTGAAATTTTGAGGAACCAGCAGACAGGAGCAAATACACTGATGCAATGTCAATTGTCAGTTGGAAGGAACCAAATATCCAAACCCCAACCTTTACCTTTCGGCTGATATCTGAATTTGAATAAAGGAGGGGGAATATAACTTCCAGTGCTAATCTATGAAGCAACTGAGTAATGTCTTTTAAAAGTCTTCCCATAATCTAAGAACCTCTTTACTAGGCTACATAATTCTATTGGTGTTAGTTTCTTATGAAAGCATCCTCAGACCCCCACAATGTTGGCATATTATGTGATGCACATTGTTTTCTTTTTTAAAAAAAGTAAAAATTTTGAACAGCAGTGAAAGCTTTCTCATTGTCATGCACTAATTCACTTGGAGAAGACAGTGAATTAAAATTATCTCTAATTAGCAACACCCAGTCAGCATATTGCTCTGCAGTATAATTTCCTCAGTGCCATCACTCAATCTTTTGAAGTACCGCTAGAAGGGTGTCTGACTAGCATCAACAATCCTGATGAACTACGTGGTGTACAATTAAACAAGAGTTCAAGAAAACCTTCCCAAAGGCCTCCAGGCCAGCCTTTCTCTCCCCCTCAAAGAAGGGAGTCAGGTTTCTTGATCAAAGCCCATTTGAGAGGAAGCTTTGATAAGTTCCACATGCCATCACAATTGCCTTTCTCTCCCATCTCTGTTTTGGAACTGCAGACCTAAGAGACTCTGGTCCACAACCCCATAGCCTGGCTAGTTTAACATTTTGACTATTTCACAGAAATAATATCTTCGTCAGAATGTTCCTGGCGAAGGAGGCAAGAAGGATAACATAGTACTTTCCCATGAGTATTATTCTTAAAAGCTCCAAAACACAGAATGTTCTAATGAATTGGAAGAGAGTTCCTTGATGAAAATGTTAACAGATTACAATTGATTCCAATGAGTAGAAACCTGGGGTTAAGGTTTCAGGTCAATTTTACCTGTCTGTTCAAGGTAAAGGTAAAAGCATGATGAGTGCACCAAGGTATCTGTCTTTCTTGGCAACATTATGGATCCATTTGCCTTTACTGTCTTCCAGGAAGTCTTTTGACTTCTAATCCAGCATAAGCCTTGATATTCCCTGGCAGTCTCCTATCCAATTGTTTGGCAAATCCGGTCCCGCTTAGCTTTCAAGATTAACGTGTTTAGTCAAATATTGTACTGCTACTTCCTGAACTGCTAATCTGTTTAGAGTACTGGAACATTTATCAATGTGCTTTATTTTTTTTAAAAAAATTGCTTCAGGAGTTTAAAGTAGTGCACAATAGCCCTCTCTGTTCCACTTTTTTTCCCATAACAGTACTGAGATAGGTTAGGCCTAGAGAGAATGACTGGCCCAAAATCACCCAGTGACCTTCCATGGATTACAGTCAACTAGAACCTGCTCATGATCCAACATCTTAACTGCACAGCACACTGCACATCACATAACCCTTTGATTCAACTATAGTATCTTTTTCTAGTCCCATAAAGTTAATTGTTGAGCATCAGCATAGCTCAGCCAAACCTAATCTAGAACATCTAACTCAGTGGTTCTCAACCTGTGGGTCGGGACCCCATTTGGGGTCGATCGATCATTTCATGGGGGTCGCCAAGCAAGGCTGTCCGCCATTTTTTTTGTCCGCCATTTTTTTGTCCGCCATTTTTCCCCCTTTTCCGGTGGGTGCCTTACCTCCCTTGGGCTGGGCCAGCTGGTGATCGGCCTGCTCCGTCTCTGCCGCTTGCCAGCTATGCCTCGGCCGGCGCAGGGGGCGGAACCACGCATGCGCGGCGCTCCCGGGCAGGGAAAGTCCTCGACTTACGACCGGTTGGGTAGTCCTCGACTTACGACCGGTTTAGTCCTCGACTTACGACTGGTTTAGTCCTCGACTTACAACCGGTTTAGTCCTCGACTTACGACCGGTTGGGGTCGCGGCATTAAAAAGGTTGAGAACCACTGATCTAGCTGTTTTGATTATAGCTTTTAATGATTTGCTTGGAGATTGGTGTGGCTTGCTTGTCTCAAGGTTTCTTCCAAAAACAATAAGTAGCACAGTAGAACCCAATGCAGCAAAACTAGGCAATGTTGCAGCTCTCGTGATACTGAATCCCGACTTATGGGAGAATGAGGGGAATTTTAATTCAGCCACATTTGGAGGAGTAGAAGATGCTCATCCTCAGAAAGACAAAAAAAAAGAGAGAGAGAGAGAGAAAAGAAATTGCATCAGCTTAATTGAATCCAACCTCATTCTGCCAAGGTTAGACCTAAAGCATCATTTGGACGAAGCTGTGAACACCTGGGAATCAAAACATACCAGCACAGGACTTCCTGCAAGGTTGCTTCTTTATTTAGCATTGTAGAATTACAGGTTCAAGCAAAGACTGTCTTCTGATGCTGGTTTACTATTTATTATCGCAGCTTTAAAATACTCAACCTTTCAGTTATCAACATATTGTACAGATGAGGTAAGGATAAAGTAATTAAAACAGGAAAATCACACCACCATGATAAAAAGAGGAAAACCACAGAGTAAGCGCACAAAAATCAAATGAGTAAAATACCTGGGTAAAATTTGAATGAATAAAACTTGCTATGCTGGCATCTGGGAGGGGGGAGAGTTTTTCCATAGCTGGAGGCCTACAGCTGAGATGGCTTCTGTCTCTTTATGATACTAAAATTATCAAGAGTGGTACTACTCTTGAGTAAAGAGAAAGGGCCTTTGCAAGCTTTGGGCCCCATGGTTTAAAAAAAAACAAAAACATAAGCCCAGTTGTACATGATAACTGCTGCAAGGCTATTATATGCACAAAAATGAAACATCCACAGTGGAGGAATGGTTGGTAAAGATGTAGAATTGACCAATAATGCCAAATTGACATGTTTGATTATAGCAAAAGAACGATAACCACATTTATTAGTGACTAGCTGTACCCGGCCACGCGTTGCTGTGGCTCAGTCTGGTTAAATGGAAAAGAAAGAAAAGAGAAAGCGCACGTTTGTAATATCTATGAAAATTTAATTTAACAATGCAATCGGAAACATTGAAATGGAATCGTAAAATTGGAAATTTGGAAATCGTAAATGGATCGTAAATCGGAAACATTGAAATGGAATCGTAAAATCGTAGCATGTATTGCTTTTACGTCCAACAGATGGTGCTGTTTTTTTTAAAAAACATGTTTTACCTGTCACAGGTGTGACATCTATATAATAGTAGGTATATAAAAACACGCGCGTATTCGAATGCAACGTTGTGTCAAAATTTCAAAGCAATCGGTGAAGAACTTTCAGAGATTTAAGATTTTGAACAAACGAACATTTACATTTTTATTTATATAGAAGATAGATTGGAAAGCCCTTATGAACTTTTTGCTGAAGAAAGAAAAAAAATGAGCTTGTGATTAGAAAAAGTAAACTATGGGAAGAAGGAAATGATGATGTAACCTTAAGAAAAAGAGGGTAAAATATAAATTCATTTATAACCACTGTTAATGTTAGAAGGCAGCTCTTTATAATCTTTTTTTCTTTATCTGTTCATTGTTTTCCTTTGTTTCTTCTCTAAAATTAGTATTTTAATCTTGTTAAAATTCATTTAATAAAAATTACATCCACACAAATGTGCACACTAGGACATCGTTGCAATGGCTTGACTATAGCCTGTATAGACAAGGAAAGATTTCAGTAAATATTCTTTGTTAAAGAAGAAAGACCTTGGGACAGTCATAATGAGGTCTTTCAGGAACCAGCACAGCTTGAAAGAAACATGTACACCTTCTCCATAATTAAAAGGGAATGCAAGCACCATTGCACTCTGGTATGGTAGATACTGAATCTCCTCAGATAGCTGTAGCTCCTGCATGACAGAGTGCTTCAGTGATTCTCTCGCATGGCAGTGAAATATCACTGGGCCAATTACATAAAGACTACATTGTGTGTGCCTCAATTTCTTTTCATATTTTTAATGCATTTGGAATCTATTCAGCTTTATTCCACATGTCTTCTTCCAGCTTGGTCCTAAATTCTGTTTAAGTAAGAAACCAAGTCCAGGTAAGCTCAATACATTTATTAAGCCAGCATAAACTGTGGGTTTTGTTTTTTCTCTTTGCAGCCAAGGGATATAAAATTTCTAAATGTCACAATAGAGATTTGGCTGATACTACTGTATCAGATGCCAATCTGATTGTGAAAACTTTGAATCATATCAGATAGATTCATGCCACTAGCAGGCGTTTTTTTAAAGTCTTTCATTTCCCCAAACTAAAACTGTGACATGGAAGTTATCTTGTTGGCAACTTTACGATGTGTGGACTTCAACTCCCAAAATTCTCCAGCTAGCAACGGGGAGTTGAAGTCCACACATCGTAAAGTTGCCAAGGTTGAGAAACACTAATCTAGTATCAAATGGTATCATCTTTTGCACGTCTGTTCAAAATGGCTCTCATTTCTAAGAAGAATGTCATAGGGTTGGAGGCGTAAACTACTCAAAGCTTGCCAAATCTATAGCACAGGTTCTTGAAACTGGAAGAGGCCTTGAGAAACACAACAGAGTAGAGCCCCTTGATAGTTCTATAATTAGTCTGGTGAGGAGCGTGGATCATCTGGTTCCTTTTAGGCATCTTTGTTTAATTATAGTCCTGTTAATCTTAGATATTATTCACTGGGTGTCAGTGACATATATATTTAATAAATGATTGTGGTAACTTGCAGAGAGTCAGATATTCAGTCTGGATTTGGCATTTTTATCCACCTACTGAGGACCTGGAAGAGCAGGCTGCAGAGAAAATTGCATTTATGCTGTTCTCCCTTCCTATTTAAGCCTTCTCCCCAGCATCAGCATGGCAGAATTGCTTATAAAAAGCTCAATCTTGAAACAGGTGGGGTGGAGGAGATGTATTTTTAAAGCAGTGCAGCCGCTTAAGCAGCCAAATAAAAGAAGTTTTCTTCACAGAGGTGGAAGGATCCAGAAGAAAAAGAAGCCCAGCCCAATGTTGCAAAAGTGTCAATGTGTTATCTGCTGTCCATTAATAAAGGAGAAGACAGCAAAAGAAGAAAATCCTAGAGAGGTGGGGGGATTTAAAAACAGACCAGGGTCCATAAAAAATACTGTTGTATACTTGTAATGGTAGCATAGTAGCTATGATAATAGTATGCTGCTAGTAGAAATAATATAGCATAGAAGTACAAGTAATAGCATAGCATAGTGAACATTGTGCAATACCAATAGTAAGAGAAATAGGATACAGTGTAAGATGATAGACACTGAAGCAACTCACACATCTGTATATTTCTCTTTTGTATGTTAGATCAGGGGTCCCCAACTCCCGGTCCGTGGACTAGTACCAGGCTGCGGCATGCCAGCAACCGGTCCACACAAACAAGCAAAGCCCCATCCGCGGGATGCAGGCAGCACACAAAACCACGCACCCTCCAGTCTGTGGAAAAACCTCTCTCCACGGAACTGGCCCCTGGTACCCAAAAGGTTGGGGACCTCTGTCTTTAGATGTACAGCATTTTTAAAATAAAATATCTCCCTTATAGAAAATCCAGGTCTACGATCCAATGCTTTTGTAGATCTTTTGAGTTTGACCTGAGTATAGTTTAAAAAGAATCTGTGACATAGGTGTTATTGTCTAATGATGTTAAAGGGATTATTGCAGGACGTAAGCTATTCCAAGTAAAAGCTGCCTTTTGCCATTGACTGATGACAAATTTTGTCAGTATGGATGATGTTCTAGTAGTGCTCCAGATGTTTGGGGATTGCATCCAAGGCACCTATTACTATAGGTCAGTGGTGGCGAACCTATGGCACGGGTGCCAGAGGCGGCACTCAGAGCCCTCTCTGTGGGCATGTGCGCCGTCGCCCCAGTCCTAGGCCTTCAGCTGGGTTTTATAAAACCCTTTTTACTTTAGGCCTCTGCCGCCGTGTACAAAAAAACCCAGGTTCAATCAATCAATTTCAACTTCTCGTGGGAAAAAAAAGATCTAGCAAAGTTGGGATTGATTGAATTTTTTAGTCCGACCGTCTGCTGTTATCACCGCAGCCACGTCCACCCAATGGGCCACACCCACCCGGCACCTGACGATGCATAAGTGGGGTTTGGGTTGCAGTTTGGACACTTGGTCTCTAAAAGGTTCGCCATCACTGCTATAGGTACTATCTTTGCTTTCTTTTGCCAGTTGTTTTACTTCTATTTGCAGGTCTTTGTATACTGTTTTTTCCAGTTCTTTCTCTTCTGTTCTGCTGTCTCCAGGTACTGCAATATGCACTAACCAGACTTTTTTGGGGGGGGGGCATTATTGACAATAGTTACTTCTGGGGCAGGTTCTGGGCAGGTGCTTGTCTACTTGAATTCTAAAGATCCTGAGCAGGAACCTATGATGTTATATTGTATTGGTATAGTATGCAGTATGTGCAGATCCAAGTAGAGTGGTCTTTTGTCATTGACAGATAGAAATGTTGCCAATGGGCAATTTTTTGAAGTATCATCCAAGGCCTTCTGGTCTGGCACCACCATGGCCAGTGTACGCCATCATCTTTCAGCTTTGATTTTAAGACCTTTAGGATGTTCTCCAATTGTCTTCCATTCTGTTCTCCCTGGTATTGCCACATCAATTACCTACAGTTTCTTTTTTATCACAGCTAAATTTGGTGCGTTATACACCAATGCTTTAATAGTTTATATTCAGAATTATTATTCATTGCCTTGACAGCTATGAGATCCTTAGGTAGGTTATACTTTCTCAGTTCATCTACGTATGCTTTGTTGCAATTTTGGAACACAGCATTCTTAAGCATCATTAAAGACATTTAAAATTCTTTGAATCTACATGCCATCATTTACCATTTATTTTTTCCATGTTAAGTACACTTCCTTCAGCAACCACAGGAGAAGCCACTGTTCATCCAGAATCCCTGGATGGTGACCCAGACTGTCTTGTAATTTGACTCAGATATAACTCATGCTTCTAGCCCATCCCAACCTCACTTTTTTCATCATCTCTCTCTGCCCTCCCCTGTAGTGAAACTAACAAAATGCCTTGTCAGTTTCACCACAGCTGTGTCCATTTATTATAGACACCAGAGAGCAAGTGGATAATTACTACATTCCCTGAGGAACAAACAGAGCAAAAGAGCTGTAAAGAGTGTGTCCTGGAAGGAACATGCCTCTTTTAAACTGAAAACCCAGACAGAAGCAAAGTTAAAATTACACCGCATCCTTTATGTTTTTTTTTACCAGCAATGAAATTATCTAGCTTTGGATGGGGAGTTTCTGGAGAGAGGTTTCATCACATATTTACCTGCTTTTAATTTAGGTCTAACTCTACAGCATTAGCATGGATTCATTTGTGTGCACACACACACATAAACACACTTCATTATAGAAAAGCAACTTTGGTGGAGATTTACTATTAGCAGTGTGCAGATGTGAGGAGAGGGGTTGGTCTTAAATGTTTTTCCACTGCCTATATTCCTCTATAAATTGCACACATATATCTTCATGGCATCTTTCCCCCGAAGGTTCAGTTCATGGGCAGATAACACTTTTTGTCTGCTGCAGTAGACAGTCACATTAGATAGGAAGTGTGTAAAGTTTGGGCTACAGAAAGGATTGTTAAAGTACCTACTCCCTACCCGGCTTCAGAATTCTCCTGTCTTTGTCAAATTGTTTCTAAATAATATTAGAGCTATTTTATTTTCACATATGGAAATGTATTACCACAAAACACATTTTTTTCCTCAACAAGGACCACAAATAAGAGAGAAATCTAAATACAATTCCCAAATAAAAAAATGGGTACACTCTTTGGTTTACTCTGATGGAGTTTAAGAACAGTATTATCCAGCAATGGATTTTTATTTAACCTCCCCCCCCCTCTCTCCCCAGGGACCAAAATGGCTGGTTTTTCTTCTGAGCAAATCAGAGGAAAATCCATTTTTAAAGAAATGAAACTCTGACTAGTCCCAGAGTACAGGATTTGCTCAGACCATGATTAAGGGTAAACTTTGAAATATCTTTCAAATATCATTGGTGCAGTAAGGAACCAGTGGAGCTGAAAACAAGGCCAAGACAATACTGTTAAGGTATTTGGTGGAAACAAGATGGAGAGAGATAATTAGCTTTGTTTCAAGTTTCTAGTGCTTCCCTGCCCCTTTTATTTCTTGAAGAACAGGTATGGGATTATAGATCACTTTACAGGCCAGTAAAAAGACATTATTGTGTAAACAGGACAATGGTTAGAGGAAAGGGGAAGTAATCTGATCATTTGGAAGTCTTCTTGTGAGAACATACATAAATCACTTCATGCTGGCAGAGCCATTGCTGGCAGGCCTGGCTCAGCCTGAATCTCTCCTGATCTATAGCCCAAGAAGCTTCAAGAAGACATTATTTGTCAAGATGCTCCAACATGTAAAATTGGCCCTAAAGCATTTCCTGCTCCTTCTCCTGCTTCCTCTTCTTTGCAGCAACTGAATAAAGGCCCTTTTTAAACACACCCAAAAGAATGTGGTTGCTTTTCTCAAGGACACAATTCTCTCCTCCTTTCTCCACTCTCTGATGCTGTAGAAATATTATTTGGCATGAAGCTATTTGTAGCCTATCAAGATTTCATGAACTTTTAACCTATATGCTGATTATATGTATTGAGAGAAGCTGGATTGCAAGACAAATGTGGTTTTAGGTTGATGGAAGTCATTTTCAATAATCTGTGCTGTGCTTAGAGCACTCTAACAGCTGCACATGCAAATAATCTTTGAACTCTGGTAATGAGAGTCAAATAGTACAGCGGAAAATGGAATTAAACATAATGAAGAGCAAATTAATAACATGTATAGCAATCAGCCTTAGCAATGACAATAAAGATACCGAAGTGTTAGATAGCTTTTTTAGAATAACTTGGGTCCCAGTTTGAGCCAGAGTTGCACCGGAATGAAATCCAGACATGCTGCATGGAAAGGAAATGATTTATTCATCCCCCAAACACAGAGGTTTGCAAAGCCATTCTGTTAGGGATAAACAAGTAGGGTTTTATAATGACAAGAGCCTTTGATGCTGATAGGTAGATTGAGGTATTTCTGCCCTGGGCTTTGATTGTGTGCTATGTGTTAGATGTGTATATCTGGATATTGTCCTGAGGATGTGAAGTCCAGGAGGGAAGATCACCCTCAGATGTATAGATGCCTTTCTAAGTGTGGATTTATTGTGAGGGGTCTGGCATTGTGATTTTATCCTGAGGGCATTCTGTTTCCTGATGGGTTGTAAATTGCTGGTGGATCAGAGGTGGTTTTGCAAATCACCTAGCAAATCACCCGGCTAGAGGGTGATTGAGACAGTATGAAGAGTAAAGTTAAGAGGAAAAATCTGATTTCTTATAATTTTCCCATGGCTTCTACTTTTTAGTACTGACAAAAGTGAAAGAACTAGCAGTCAAGAAATATACTAGGCTTCCACCCAGCAGGATAGCAAATTAAGTCTTTAAAAACGGTATTTGGATGCTACATGTGCCCTTATCTACAAATTCAGAAATAATTTCCCCTACAACATGCTATGAAAGAAAAAGATTTTGAAGAAGTAGGACAGAAAGAATGTTGATGAACTTTGGGGTTGGAGAAGGCACCCAAGAATGTCATAGAAAGCCAAGAAAACAAAACAAATGGATCAAAATTCAAATCAATCTAGAATTTTCACTTGAGGCAGAAATGACTAATCTCAAAATATATCCTGGACCTATTACGTGAAGAACCAATTCTCTTTTGAGAAATTTATAACGCAGTAAAAAAGTAGAAAGAATGACCAGCAATAAAGTGGATGTTCTTGATTACAACAGGGGTGCCACTGGAAGATCTGAAAACTACACTGGGGAGAGACCATCTTGGAGAAGGTCTGTGTTATTAGCTTGTTATATCAGCTATAATTCACTATCCTAAGTCTGTCTACTTTACTTCCAAAAATGAAACTTTCATGATTAGTGTTGTTTGGGAAAGGAAAGGCCGAATTTTTAAAATTTCACTCCCTTATCTGTTGGTGGATTAGCAAAGTTCTACCATATAATCCCTGCATTCTGTCCCATATGGACCTGATCTATGGAGAATTGCAGGAAAACCCCAAAGACGTAAAAAAAAAAATCCAGTCACAACACTGGACTGTGTATAAATATGTTATTTACCTTTCATTTTGCAAGAAATTAGAAAATAATTTTGAGAAACACCACACCATGCATTTTCCATTACGGTAGTAAGTGGTTGCAGTTCTCATCAGACTTATGAAAGTTTCCATTTCCAAAATACATTTTTCCAGTTAAAATGCCTTGGGCAAAGTAATTTTATGTTGTCTGGATCAGTTCTTCCCCTGCTATCCAGTCCATGGTGTGCCATATTATACTTCCAGAGTAATATATTACAGCTTTCCCCTTATTTGGCAGGTTCCAGAGCTGTTAAGAGTAGACAGCTGAACTATTCCCCTAGTGGTTGGGAATTGTGGAACAACCTGCCTCCAGACGTTGTGAATGCTCTAACACTAGTCCAGGGGGTTGGACTAGAAGACCTCCAAGGTCCATTCCAACTCTATTATTGTTGTTGTTGTTATTATTTTGTACATCAATACATCTGGTTGGGGGAAACTGCATAAATAACTCATGCTACTGTTTCTTAGATTACTGATGTCTTGTTTCTATACCTACCTCCCCTCAGAGATATCAGCTTCTCAATTAGTCCTTCATAAAACTAATATTAGCACTTTTCCTGGCAAACTTTAGATACTGATGCACTCCTAAATAGTAGCTGAGTTAGGTAATTACCACATAGGTCACCCAGAGAAACAGAATCTTGGCTTCAAGATATTCTTGAATCACTGTTCCTAGAATTGCTCAACATTGACCGGAGCGATCAGAACTGCTAGGTACCGTAATTCATCAACTCTAGAAAGCTACAAGTTCCATATCCACGCTACGATAGAATATTCAATATTCAGACATTCAAGATAATCATTAAAGTATAGAGCAAACCTGATTCACCACAGTGTGCATTGGAAAGTTCACTGTTCTCTAGGAAACTGTTGGAAGGAATCTTGCATTATTTTGCAGAGGAGCAATCAAAACAATTAGAACAAATTTTTCTTTCCTGTTAGACCAGACTAAGCACAATACGTTCTCCACTGATGGATGTATGAATGAATGAATATCTGTTTGGCATTATCTGGAGAGTTGCTATTTCCCAGTGTAACTGAGACTAGCATGACTCTTCCTGTTTCACTGCCAGAATCAAAAGGAACATTTTTTTGAAAAGCTTGGGCTTAATTACAGGAAGAAAAGCATATCAGTTATATGCTTTTGAACACAAACCCAGCAGCATTCAGCTGGAGAGCCCATTGCTATCCTGTATAGTGATGAAGGACGAGAGTGTTGTTCTCCTTGCTTGGCTAATTTATAACTTCTCTAATTTTTGCCAATTTTTTTGTTTTCAATGCTATCTATACAGACATTTACGATTTTAGCATGTTTAAATACAATAACCATTATCAAAGCTTCAATTTCTTAATAAAAGGACCTTACCCCAACTTGACTTTATATGGAATTCAACTTGTATTAGTTTCAACCAGTTTCGAGACAGACAAACCAATAGTAGAAAATACAGCTCAGCCTCTAAGATTTTGGATTCCTGATCACTGCTTTGAAACTTCCAACAATTTTGCTAAAACAAAGCACATGAAATTAAGCCCCCACACCTGTATTTAGAATTATTTCACCTTGACTTTCCCAAGAAAGTTTTTTTAAAAAAACACCTTAAATGGGCTGCTTTTCAATTCTGAATATTGGGAGTGGAAAGATATTGTATCCATGGGGCTCCTGTAAGCATGTGAAATACATAGTTTATTATGGTTGGTAAACTACTCTTTGGGATGAGTGAGCAAATAAGCAAAAAATAAGCTACATTTTTATTATGTGACATATCAACTCACAAGGCTTAGAGTTTGTCCTAAGCGAATTGATGACAGAACCTTCTATTCACTTCCTGCTATGTCTATTAATATAATGGGAATCAACTCAAAATATACAATATTTGTAGCCACATAAGTTACTTTTTATCAAGTTATATGGAGGATTTCCCAATAAAAAGATACATGGAATTCTTAAGAATTAACTTTTCAAGCTCAGTACTATATTTGGTTCAACTGGGAGTTTTCCTATAATTTAAATAAACTTGTTTATTCAAGTCTTTGTAGGCTGCTATATTGGGTATGTTATAAATTGTACTAAAATAACTTGTCTGGCAAAATATGAGATTATTAATCTCGATCCATCATTTTAGGTATTTGTTATTACCTGTTCCCCCCCCCCTTAATATTTTATATTTTGATACTTTTTCTGTATTATTCCGCCTTATCTTGACAGCTCTTATAAAGGGTTCTATTCAACATCATGCACTAAATCCCTTTGCGAAGACATGAGCATAACAGTCTCTCCTGCTGTTGCAGGTAATTTATATGGCAAATAAACTTGAAAAGAGAATGTAGCCAGCAACCACTGAAAAAGGAGTTTCCAAGTGCTATTTAACTTAACAGAGATATTCAGACTGAGGAGCCAAACTACATTCCCATGGTACTTAGATACAATTTTCATTGTTGCACTAAGATACAGCCCGATTCACTCGTGGCAAAAATACCAAGTTTAACCTTCACAAACCACAGAAAATTGCATACAACTGTGTGTGTGGGGAAAACCCTATAATCCAGCCACAAACCCTTCAACCTGAAAATAAGAAATTTGTCATCAGTGAACAATGTAAATTAGCAGCCAAGCAGTATGTAAACCACTGAATTATGAGATAATTAAAGCCAGGCCAAAGTTGTACATTTGCATTTTCATCTCTACCTTTGAGTATTCTGGAAGTTATTTACTACGTTGTTATTAATATCAAGTTTGCTATTTACAGGTTTACTGAGAAAAAGAAACTAAAAGGCAGTATTTTATTTGCTGTTATTTATACAAGAATGAGAAAGAAGAAACTCATCATTCTATTGATAAGATACAGAACGTGTAAAGAATTTACTCTGTTTCTCATCAAAATGCAAATGCTAGCTGGATTATTTTCTTCCTGCATGTTTACTTAAATTTGTAAAGGCGGTTTTGGCTTTTTGACTGACTACACTTTGAATGATTTCTGTTGAATTCTACCATTCTTTTTTTTAAATCAAATTCCCTACAGTAGTGTTTCTTAATCCTGACAACTTTTAAGATTTGTGGATTATAACTCCTAGAGTAAAACTCACACATCTTAAAATTGCCAAGGCTGAGAAATACCGCCTTAAAACTCAATACTCAACTGTGTCCCACAACCAAAATAAGTTACCATACATACAGGGAAGTTTACAATTGGAATCTCTGTAGGGATCCATGTGATTGGTTGCTCTTTCTAACTGTCACACACTGATGAATGTGACAAGAAAATGTCATATATTGTTAGAGAAACTATCAGGACAATACGCTTCATGTTTCACAACTTTAATAGAATATTCTAACTATTCTGTACAAATTGAAAACACTGTATTAAGTTACAAATGTATAAGATAAGGCTGGAGCACTCTCTACATGCCTGGTAAGAGCATTCATACAATTGATAATGAAGTGTTGCCATAAGCTGGCATTGTATGCTTAAGAAAAGTGAACCGTATTCTGAATATTCTTCGGAAGGATTCTGGAGCTTTAAAAAAAACATGGAAATGCAGAACGGAGTGACTTGATATTGCAGATAAACATCAGAACTATGCACCCAGGATGTATTTATATTTTTCCAATTATATAATTGTCACAGGCCCAAAACTGGATCATCTTCTAATTTATCCAGAACATTATTTTCCATGTTGGTGTGTAGTTTCACTTTATTTTTTGTTTAGTGGAAGCCATACTTTGCTATGTTCTCTGAATTCCAATGCTGTAATTTGCACTTGATGGCTAAACCGTCAGGAAGACCATCTGCACTTGATTTAAAGGTTGAATATAAATTACAGCATGCTGGTTCATCAAACTCTGGTCTGTTCTTAAGGTTGAAGGAAGATTAAAAGGGAAGTTGCACCCAACAGCGGAGAACAAGCTCGTAAAGTTGCAGCTTATGTCCAGGCTTCAAGCCTTTGGATTTAAGAATGTCTGAACAGTGCCAAGCAAACCAGGGATATATATTTAAGTGCTGCAACCTTCTCAACCTAGGGAGCCCACATCAGGGTTGTTGTTTTGAAATGTCTGAGAAGCAATCATTTTCTTGAGTAAAGTATGAGTTTTCCACATACAAGTACCCATAGTTTATAAACAGGATTTTCTTCAAGTATTTTAAAACTATTAAAAGTACTAGTTCACCCAAGTACTTACAAAAATGAATAAATAAGGTGAACAACTAAATGTCTCTCAACCACTCCTTTCTTCAAAGATAAGGGAAATGTTATTTTCAGTTTAAAATTACTGGAAATGACAATGTTTTTAAGGTACTCTGTAGCACTAGTCTGTCTGAATGGTTATAGGAGATTTATTTTAAAGGGAAAAGATCTACCAGAAGGCATATTGCTTTATTTGTTTTTACTGTATTTTATTAATTTAATATAGTCTAAATATTCCTATTCCATAGTATTTTGATAAAAACTTACCTTGCATTGAGGGTAAGTTTTTCAAAAAGGCAAATTAATTTTTAATTTAATGGAAAAGCCTACAGAGACAGTTGAGCTAAATTGTACCAAAGACTGTAGAGTGTGCTTTAATTAAACCTCATATTTCTCAAATGCATTAAGTTGCCACTGTACAAGTTAAGCAAAAATAAGAAAAGAGTTAGTGAAAATCATGCATTTGAAAACAATTTAGTTTAAGCATTGTTAATAAGTTTGTGCTGCAGTAATGGAATTTCCTGAACTGCAGGCCAGGTATCCAAATATTGTTACAGGCTGTTCAAATATCACTCTGAAGTGGTATTTCCTTATTGTTGTTTGCATTCAGCAGGTTGACTGGCATCTTTCTGTTAAAAAAGAAAAGAAAAAAGAGATTTAAGCAAAAGATACTTCTATATAATACTGAATTTAATTCAACATTAAATTTAATTTTGTATTCATAACCAATATCAGAACTAAGATATGAAAATGGTAATCTGAAAAGTAATATTCAAGATATTGTGCTTTGAGAGATGGAGATATTCTTTATCCTAAAGGCAAGACGACCAGTTAATAAAGCTGTGCAGTGCTTTGGTCTAAAGGTTAAAAGGTGCTTAAGAATGAATTGCAAAATTCTTCTGCAAATTTTCATCATGTCTGTTTTGCCTTCAAATCTGAAGTACTGTTTATTGATTACGTCTATATTTTAGCCATTACAAAAATAATGGATTACAATAAAGGTATATCATCCTATTTCATACAGTGGCTAGGGGCTCACCAGTTACTTTCCAGTAACTGGTATAACAATCTGTGTTTTTACATTTTTATATCATTCCTCCCTGAGATTTGGAATAGATAAATGGATGAATGTCATTCAGTACTGCTTGGCCCAGACCAACAGTATCACACTTTCGGGTCATTGTTCAGAGAGAAGTCTTTTTTGATACCTACATTCTAGCATTTTTCAAAATATCTAAAAGCTGCATAGAGATAGACTGAATATTAAGCACATCCTGCTAAAGGACTATATTCTAAGATACTTGTCTCAAAGAAAGTTTCAAACTCCACCAAGACATTACCGGAACATCTCTCAAAATAAAGAAATAAAAACATAATTCCAGTTTTAAGAAAAAGTAAAATGCCATAGGATCACATAAGAGTATACTGTAAGGAGCAAGGACTGCAGAAAATACTGAAGGAAGAAAAAAGGGAGAGTAATATCCTTTATGTCTACAATAAAGGATAAATTGAAATAAAAGGATTCTTTGTAGGCTATCCAAATTGTGCATGAATACAGGTATCCCTGTTCTGCATAGTTTATTAAAGACAATCACAAGAATTTTTGGTAACTATTCGACTGCTTATTTTTTTAAATTGGTCTTTTTTAAAAAAAAAAACATTCTTCTAAAGGAAAAGCCAATATATTTTTAATAAAATACAAACAATCCATGTAAAGCCTTTCTTACACACTTCTGAATGGATAATAAAGAGGTTTAATAGTTATCATAGATAAATAGTTGTGTGCAAACATTTAGGCATCTCTAAGAGAGCCAGCACTAGACTAGAAACTGGGAGAACAACCATGAAACAAGCTAGATGACCTTGGGTCACTCACTCACTATCAGCCCCAGGAGGAAGGAAATCAGGATGAACTGAGACTGACTTGAAGGCATGCCCCCTCTCAAAAAGGCAAAATTGAACATTTCAATGAATCCTTAAGTGAACAGATATATTGTACAGCAATATATTGATATATTGTACAGTACTAAACACAAGTGTCTTTCTGAAAATGTGAATGCATTCATATTCATGTAAATTTACTTAAGGTCCAAACTAAAAACATAGAATATATCAGGCACAGAAATTTGGAACCCTTCAACAGCTGATTCAGTATTCTTTAAAAAAAAGTTTGAATTGTTAATAAGGCCAAAATAAGTGATCAGAACTGTAATTAGCAAGGTCAATACAACTCCACAGATGAACAAATAATTTGACTCTTCTGTCCTCCCAAGTACTAATTATTGTTCTAATTACAACAACCATAGGCTCCTTTGGCAGCTGCGTAAGCATACGAAAATGCAGGCAATTCACATTAACAAAACAGAGGATATGTTTCATGTAGATAGTCCTCAACGTACGACCACAATTGGACCTGGAATCTTGGTCATTGAGCGAGATGCTACATGACCACTTTACTCAACAACTACAATCCTGGCCTTCCCAGTTGTGGTTATTAAGCAACCATGTGGGTCATTAAGTGGAACACTGGGGAGAGGGCACAGTGGTATCCTCTCCCCATCCCACTGGGAAAAATAATCGCAAGAATGCTGGGAAACGATCACAAGAATCGGTGTTTTTACCCGATTTGAGGTCCATTCTTCCAGAGTGTGGGAGGATTCCCCCCCCCCCGCATATGGAAGGAAGAGGAAATCCCTCCGTGCCCTGGGGGAATGGATCTTAAATCCAATATCCTCTCTGCTTGCAAACTTCCCTGCCAGCTTCCCTACTGACTTCCTGGGGAAGCTAGCAAAGAAGATTTCAAATGGCGATCACATGATCATAGACCAACCAGTCATAAATGTAAACAGATTTACCAAGAGCCTAAAAAGAAGCCATATGATGGGACAGTGCAATATTTTATAATGGCTGTAAAGCACCCACTCCAAAGCTATCATGACACTGCTACTGTTATTCAATGGGTAGTCGTAAGCTGAGGATTACCTGTACTAGCATTTTCAGCTATGAGGAATGTTGTTAAGAAATAGAAGTTAATGAAACGGTTGAAATAAAGGTAAGTTATGGAAACCCCAGACAAATAACACACTAGAACTGCCAAAAAGCTGGTCAAATCTGCAAAACAAAACCCAGAGATCATTGCAAATGGACTTCTGAAAAGTTTAGCTGATAGTAGAGTAATTGTTCACAGGTCCACAAGTTCAGCACTGCTTTTGTAACAATAATCTGCAAGGGAAAGCTGGCAGAAAGTAACCTTTCTTCTGATCTCACCATCATCGCCTAATCTATGCACGCATGTATGCGCCCGCAAATAAACACACATCCACAAACACACTGAAATATTCTGAAATAAAAATTGAACCGTTCAGCCATAACCGCACAATATACATTTGTGGAAAAATGATAAAGCATATGAAGAACATGCTAGCTATTTCAAAAGACAGCAGTTTAAAATACACCTTCAAATTAATCAAGAACACTTATGGGAAACAAAGGTAAAGATTTTAGAGTAGACTTCACAGTTTAAACTTTGGTATCTCTACATGAAGACCTCAAATATATAAATATGTAAAGTAATTTAAAAACATTTCCAAGCAAGAAGGATTCTGCAAGGAAGAATGGAAGAAAAATTCCAAAAGCAAGAAAACAACTCCCTGCAATTTGTGATACTTTCCTAATATTCATTTGATGATTAACTGTTAAAAGCTCAATTCACATCACGTGAATTTCTAATGAAAACAATTATTTTAACTTTGATGACTGCTTTAAGCACGTTCCTGTTTTGTATTCCATTCACCAATATATTTGAACAGTAGCAAATCTAAATCAAATCATTTTGACAGCACAGAGTACAGTAGGTTTGTGTAATTTTTCTGTTAATATTAAAGATGAAGATTACACATATGTAATACAACATACTTATTGTGAAACACTGGAGCATTTTTAAAAAGGGATTTAATTTAATTTAATTTAATAATTTAATTTATATACCGCCCTTCTCCCGTAGGACTCAGGGCGGTGCACAGCATATTAAA
>NW_015387632.1:124539-128320 GCF_001527695.2 Protobothrops mucrosquamatus
TCTCCCCTAATGCCAGATCATTCTGCCACTGGCCTGAGACAAAAATCAGATCCAGCGTGTGTCCACCCGTGTGAGTGGGGGCCTGTATTAATTGGGTCAAGTCCAAGGCCGTCATGGAAGCCAAGAACTCCTGAGCTGCCGCTGACGTCTCCCCCACTGATGGCAGGTTGAAATCCCCCAAGACCATAAGTCTGGGGGTAATGAAAAGGGCAAGTACAGGTGATCCTCGACTTACAACCATTGATTTAGTGACCATTCAATGTTACAACAGCACTGAAAAAGTGACTTATGACCATTTTTCACACTTACAACCATTGCAGCATCCCCATGATCATGTGATCAAATTTCAAATGTTTGGTAACTGGCATACATTTATGATGATTGCAGTGCCCCAGGGTCACGTAATCATCTTTTTCTACCTTCTGACAAGCAAAGTTAATGGGAAAGCCAGATTCACTTTACAACCATGTTACCAACTTAACAACTGCAGTGATTCACTTAACAGCTGTGGCAAGATTGTAAAATGAGGCAAAGCTCACTTTGTAACTGAAATTTTGGGCTCAATTGTGGTTGTATATCGAGGACTACCTGTAATATGCAATGCTGTTTTCCAAATGATTGAATATTTTATTCAGAGAAGGATTACTATAATTCCTATTTTCTCTTATATTTCCTTAGCATTGAGTGTACACAAAACCTGACATTTCTACTATTAGAAATGTTTCCTATGCAGGTCATAGAACATTGATCAATCATGTGTAGTAGCTTCTCAGAAGCAAGACTTTTATTCAAAATATCCAAAAAAAAGCAAAGACAGAAAAGCTATCTATAAAATTAGCTCTACAGTACAATAATCCATATTAAGGCAATTTTGGGAACCCCCCCCCAAAAAAGTAACATCGTTTAGCCACTGGGATGTACCCTTTACTGAGGATAAATAGGGAATATCTGGTGTAAGAGTAAGGAAAGCAGTAACTGAATATTATTTGAATACTAAGTAGTTAGGCTGGAACATTTCTTTTAGATTGTATCTGGACATTTGAGAACACATAGCTAAATAAATATCAATTTCCCCTCAAAATGGTCATTATCTACAACTTAAGAGTCACGTCTATTTTATGTATTTTTCTCAACATTAACCAAGTTCTTGTGGACTTAATTATACACTATCTTGATAAAGTACCATTTCTTTCTATAGAATAGGTGAATTAAATAAATTAGGTACTTAAATGAATGAGATTTGCATGGGTTACAAAAAAAAAGGGAAGCCTTGGAAGTTATGTATTAATGGAATTCAACCTTACCTATAAATGAATGAATGAATGATAAACAGAGTTAAATTACACCTAAATGGGGAAAAATTGAAACGAACTGTCAGCATAAAAGAAAGGTGAAATGGACCCAAATAAACAAAAGTAAAAAGCAGTAACTAGTATTCCAGAAGGCACAAGAAACAATTTGTCACATACAATCATTCACAGAAATAATAAGCATATTTTCCATTTTTTTGTAGCCAAAGAAGTTAACACTTGCCTGCAATGCATTTCATTTTCAATTCAGTAACTATCACGTTATTACTGTAATAGTTATATAATAACCATAAGAAACATTATATTTAAGCCATGTGTATAATTGTGCCAAGTGTACAGGTTATATGTTCAAGTCAACATGTACAATGTTCAAAATTCAAATCCAATTTTCACATGTAAACATTTGTGTATATTACTTTTATTTTAATATAGATCTCTGGTCAATGTATTGCAGATAACCAGCTATCAGTGTAGGTAAAACTAGTTTGAGAACTGATGACAAGAAGGATTCTTTCCATGCTGTAATTTTAAAAATAAGTCTGGGGCAGGGAATGAAAAGGGAGGAAAGGGAGAAGCATTTCATGAATTATTTCATCCTACCTACATGACTAAAATTTTCATTCAAGAGAAAAAGATCACATAGGAATACCACATAACAATTAGACCACTATAAGTCTCCCTGTAAATCAGGGGTGTCAAACTCGCAACGTCACATGACGTGTCGCGATGTATCGTGACTTTTTTCCCATTGCTGGCAATGGGGTGGGTGCGGTTTCGGCATGACACATCTGGCCTGCAGGCCGGCAGTTTGACACCCCTGCTGTAAATGTATCTGTGGAATTTATCAAGTGTAATGTGCAAACTTAAGAATTCCTTCTCTTAGGCATGTAGGAAAAATGAAATGAATAAAGTAAATTTTGGTATTTTAGAAAGAAAAAGAAAAGAAACACAAAAACAAATGGGCATAAAATGGACAAATATATTTCAAATATGCAAACCTTTTAAATAAGCAGGCGTATGCTAAAATATACTTCTAAGTTTATATAAATATATGTATGCAAGATAAACAGAATGTGCTATTTATAATGTATGCCATGTTATAGAACTATTAATCTATGTTAGGTTAAAGAAAATGAAATGAATTAGTATTAGCTTAGCACTAACAAGGAAAAAGTAAGAATGTATTCATTCGAATGAATAAATAATGAACAAAGAAATTGTTAACTTGAGAATTAGTAGAACTGATGTGGTATGTGGTGCAATTTATAATTTTGGCTTAATGTAAGTACTTAAACAGAGCTAACCTTAGGTTCACTTTCTGCATCTTCTTCCTCTTCTCCTTCTTCTTCTCCTTCTAATTCCTAGATTTAAAAGGAAAGGACTAGGATCATTATGCTTTTTTTGACATCATTGTGCACATTGTTTCATCAATTTTTTTATTGCTGACTCTTATTAATCACAAAGGCCAGAAACATGAGTCCACTGCTTTGTAATATTAAATGCATCTATTATCTATTGGATTTTCCTGTCTTTTCAGAGAAAGGAATATAGTCTTTATGATAAGTTAATGGCATCATTTAGGTGGATTACAGAGCTAGAATTCTTGAAAATCAGCACATTTTTTATTTTAATGCCCTTTGAAGTATACTGTCTTTTAAATATACACACAATAGCCAATTTGTTATTGCTGACTTTGATACTGAGGTATTACATCTTGGTCAATATATATACAAATACAAAACACAAAAATTAAGTTTAATGTTAAGACCTCAGATCCCTGTTCTAAAATGAGTCTGTCTCCTTGATTATTCAGTCTACAATATTTATTATGTATTCCACTCAAGAAAAAATATTAAATCAGAATATACTCACCTCTTCTTCTCCTTCCTCTCCTTCTTCAAACTAATTAAGGATGGAGTGGAGTAGGGAGGGAAGACAGAAACTCATTTAGATATTACTTTACACTCATTACATGTAGCATTTATATGAATATTTAAACCATATTTTTTCCAAATCTATCTATAGACCTCTGACAGTTTAAAATGTATCAGACTAATACCTGCATAAACAGATTACTGAATAATTAAATGTATCTTTCTACATTCCAATAATTATATCAGAGAAGAGAAAGATGAATAGATCACTTATCCTAAATATAGCAAAGTACTTTCAATAAATGTGAATACTTTTTTATTTCAATATTCATCGTGACTTGAGGAATTTCTATGAGGTTTTGGTAAATGTTCAATCGACCAGTTGTCTTAAGACAGCACACCTAGAGGGTTCCGTCCCAGGCGACTGATGGACCCTGAGAGGTTCCTGACGGAGCTTGGGCCATATCCGGAGGATCTAGTCCACGACTCGGCGGAAAATCAGGCGGCGGCGTGGGAGACAACTGCCGCCGCAGCATTGGACCGGGTCGTGCCTTTGCGGCCTCTGACCCGACGTAGGTCTCGATTGGCTCCCTGGTT
>NW_015387632.1:129754-215216 GCF_001527695.2 Protobothrops mucrosquamatus
AGGATTTTAGGTAGGGATGATTTTAAGAAAATTTTAATTGACACACAGCTTCCAATATTTGGCTTTTAATTTGGTTTTATGGGGTTTTTTTGTTTTTTGATGTATTTTGTTTGTATCTGTTTTAATATGCTGTGCACCGCCCTGAGTCCTACGGGAGAAGGGCGGTATATAAATTAAATTATTAAATTAAATTAAATTATTAAATTAAATTAAAGACTGCAATGCCAATCTCAAAAAGCTAAGCAAGGCTGGACCTAATTAGTATTTAAGAGACCATCAAGAATTATCAGGCTTGTATACCAGACAGATAAGTTGAAAAAAAAAACATGGAAGAAGAAGGTAATAGCAAAAATCATGTATCTATTATTACCGAGAAAACCAGATGGGTTAAGTAGCCAGGACCTGGGCTGAGTCCAACTCAAATTAATCTCTACTTTTTACTTTACTGTATTTAAATATAATATTAAAGATCTTAATAAACATTCCTGCTTGAGAAGATTGTTATTCTGTATTTTGCATAATTTATCTTTTTTCATTTATTGTTTTTTAAAGCTGACAACAGCAAAACTGTCTATAATATTTTAAGTAAGATAATGCACTGAATAAAAGACTACCTGGTACGTTCTTAGTCCCATATCACCCCATAGTGGTACGTTCAGTGAACAGCACTATATAAGCCACTATCTTTTCAGACTCAGCATTTCTACACACATCTATTATGGTAATATCACCTACTGGTAGAACTGTTGCTAGGATTACTATTATAGTGGACACTGAAAACTTAAGTACTATTTAAATATTATTGCAATTACTGGAAATGATCTAGTCCTCTTTATATATTAGGGTCCAAAGGGTGAAGTACATACTGACCCAACTTCTTATGTGTACAGGTCCTTGTTTTTGTTCACCCCAGGTTTTGTTGAATGATCATATGTAATAGTAATAAAATGCATCTAGCCAAATGCATGAATTAATCTATTTATAGCATGGACTTTGTTCTTTCATAAGTCTAATATAACAGGAAAGACATGAAATAAAATACCACACCATATTTTTTTCTTATTCTATGAATAATAGAATAATAGCCAGCTCAATTTCATATAGTATAAGTAATAAAAAAGCAGAGTATATTCAAACCTCAATTTTTGTTTCCAAATGATGTTTCACCATTCATGTCTACTAAGTAAACACAATTCTTACTGGGAAATTTTTGAGGAGAGTATTGCCCATCTAGTTTACTTACAAGATGCAGGACTCACGTATAGTGGGGAAATTACCAACTTTGAACTAAGAATTAATGTATTAATTAAAGTCTTGACTTTAAAGCTTTGAATTTTCTTTTCTAATCCAACAAAATTTATTATTAAAAGCAAATACAATGCCTCTATGCAGAAATAAATACATAAACAAATAAACCTGACGCAATTGGAAGACACATACATTATCATCATCCTCTATAGCTTCTCCAGTGAAATAGAGGACAGCACGGGGCACTATTCTTTCACGGAAGAAGTGTCCAACTTCAAAATCTATGGCTAAAGTACATTCTGAATCTTCATCCTGCAAAATTAAAAGAAGAAATTCTGAGTCTGTATAACTACGTCTATCTTATCATCAAGAAATCATTTAAAATGAGTAATAAAACTAAAATTGAAATATTTTGTAGACTATAGAGATGCATTTCTACTAATTTGCAACTGCTAAAAAAGACAATTCTGATTTATAAAAAAGCTTGTCTATTCCCCAAACCTTCAATTTTCAATAATGTATCAAGTAATATCAACATTTTATTAGAAACAACCCTTTTTATAAACCAGTCAAAGCTGTAAACCTCTGTTTTTGAAGCAAAAAAAATATTGTGAACAATTATTGACCAGCTTTGGAGATCAAGTAGAGATTATATAATGCTTAGAGACCAAACACCAGAGAAAAGGAGAAAAAGAAATAAACAGAAAGCTATCACTAAATTGATTAGACTTTATGCAATATTGTTAATGAAATATTTGATATGAACAATCAAATGTGAAGTTGTAAAGCTGAACTCATTATTTAAAAAAATGAAATGAAACTTACCAGTGATTCTCCATCTCCTGAAACTACAGGAAAAAAAATACACAAATGTATTGTAAATTGATTATAAAGCAATTTTTGTGTTTCAAATGCTAACATGTATAGTATTTATATGAATAGACAGATTTTAAAAAAAGAACCAAAGTATGTTCTAGTATAGTGCCTTTGTGAAGGGACAAATAGGAATCCAATGTAAACTCTCTCCCTTTGTTTCCTAAACCAGCAGTTTAAGCACAAAACACTGGAGTCAGAAAAATTGTGCAAAAGAAAACTGCAGAACATGTCTAATTCAACATGGAAGTAGTTTTGGCTGAATGGATAAGTTTGTATGACACTAATATTTACATAATTAAAAAAAGAGATTTGTGTTAAACTTATTATTTCCATGTAGAAGAGATTCAAAGGACGTCTAATAATAAATAGCATTGTTAAAATCCAATACCAATGCTTTGATATAGTTATATCACTAATATTAAATCACATCTTAAAGGATTTATTCAACATTATCTATACCCCTATAGGGATGGTATTCACTATGATAAGAATGATAAGAAGAAATTCACAACATTGTGGTAACTTTATTTTGGCTTTCTTGGTTAATAAAATACAGCTCTCCTGTCCAGAAAAATCTGTGATAACAAATATTCAAACTGTTTTTCCAAGTTTTGTTGTGTCTTTTCCTAGTTCAGAGCCATGATCCATAGATCAAATAACAATTTTGCATTGCAACTAAGAAAAGACATCATGTGGAAAAACTAGAATCTAACAAGTAGGAACTATTATGTTGTTAATCCCAATTCTTCAATTTTTAGGTTGTTGGAAGAAGACGACATACACCAGGATTAATATGTAGCTCAAAGTTATGATTCATGGTATGTGCATGAAATACATCTAA
Source organism: Protobothrops mucrosquamatus (assembly GCF_001527695.2). Taxonomy (NCBI): domain Eukaryota; kingdom Metazoa; phylum Chordata; class Lepidosauria; order Squamata; family Viperidae; genus Protobothrops; species Protobothrops mucrosquamatus. The sequence continues at coordinate 132,720 of NW_015387632.1, forward strand.
GATATTGCACAACATTGTCTTATGGATTATGTGTCATAACCAGCAGAAGTATCCCTAATAACTTAATGATATTTAATTTCTGTCACCTCTTAGTACAAAAATACCTGACAGATTAAAAAAAAAGTCTTCTTTTCAACATTATGGTTTATCAAGAAAAGGAAGTATGTATTCTGGTGTATAGTTAGCTTTTTCCTTGCAATCTACTCAGGGTTATATGCTTGGCTGGAAAGAGGCAACTGAGAGAAAGGGGGCATCTTTTTAAAAAAGATAGCTACAAAGCTGAATGTGTATTGATAAAAGGAAACCCTTCTGATTTGCTATGCTAAGAGAAAGATCTACTATACAACCTTCTATACACATGCATGTTATTTTACTTCTTAATATTCTCTCTATTCACTGTTCTGAATAAGCAACATTATACAAAGTTCATAAAAGTAAAGGTCAAAGAAATTAAAGGCATAAACCAGGACAGCCAAACCTGGCTTAAATTAACAGCATTCATTGAGGTTCTCAATACTCCACAAATCCTTTAAATCATTTTTGCTTTAACTATGCTATACAATGCTTCATATACTTCATTCCATTCTTTAAACTTCTTGCTTCTAAGAATCTCCCCAAATTTGGATCTTACAAATTTGATTATCACCTTTCATACTCCTGTAAACATCATTTTACAATTAACAAAACTTACTGTGGTATTTTACTGTTACAGCATCATGATTCACTGCTAACAGTGAACATGGGTGATGGACTGCCTATCAGTTTGAAAGCAAAATGTCCTACTTAAAAATAAGGCAACAGCTTCTCAATATGCCAATGCTATTCCTAAGCATTCAAGCAAATTTCAGAATAAAGAAAGAATGCATAAAGCAGCTTAGTGACCTTTCAATACCAAAAATGTTGCAAGTAAAATAAGAATAATGGGACAGAAATTTAGACTCAAATTTAAAACTGAATAGAATATATTTTAATTTTCCACCAGATTATGTACACTAAAGTGTTAGGATCAGAGGAGAGAGATTTTTGTGTTTTTATTATTATTTAGAATATTTATGGTCATCCACTATCAGTGACTAGGCTGGTGGTGGCGAACCTATGGCACGCGTGCCAGAGGCAGCACTCGGAGTCCTCTCTGTGGGCACGCGTACCGTCACCTCAGCCCCGCGGCCCCCTCCTCACCAGCAGCCTCCCTGGAGGAGAATCGCCCCCGGGTGCGGCCCACACGGAGCAGCACAGCCAAGGGCATAGCCGGGCAGCAGGGACACGACTCTGCCCTCGCACCCCATAGCGTGCAGATGATGCTGCGGGGTATGGGCAGAGGGCGTGGCTGCCACGGTGCTGCAGGGCTGTCATGGTGATCTGCTGTGGGCCATGGAGGCGGTGCGTGTCCCTGCAGGTGGGCAGGGCAGGGGGCGGCGGAGCAGGCAGGGTGGGAGGCGGAGCGGAGGGGCAGTTTTTGGGCACTCGGCCTCTAAAAGATTCGCCATCACTGGACTAGGCTGCTTACAAACTGCCTGTTAAGAGCTTCAGTGTTTGTCTTCTGCATTTTAAAGCTACTCATGCTCCGGTTCAGTTCATGGTTTGCAGCCATTCCCTGCTCTAAGCCTTTTAAAGCACCATATTTTTTTTCAAAAGGATAACTCCCCCTCCAACCTCCCTTCCTTAAAGTGATTTTATGTGTTCCACAAAACATTGCAAATACCTCATCCAGGTTAACTACATCAAAGTCCAAATTAAGTACCTATTCTGAGCTGGACACTTATTTCTGCAACTATTAAACATTTTGCTAGTTCTAACTTGCTTTGACTCTCTATGCTAAAATCTTTACAAAATCTACTCAAGTCTCAAAAAGTTCAATATTATAAAATAAGGGCAGAATAAATTGAATCAATGTTACCTTTAATTGGGCTGAAGAAATTAAAAAATGAGTCATTAGGTACTTGTTTAGTAATTGTTCTGACAGTGCCTCGACCCTTGTGTTTCTGTTTCTTCTTTATTGTTTTTACTGTAACATTTTTTCCTTTCTTCCAATCAATAGTGCATCTGGAGATGAATTAAAATTATATATCAGTGACATTAAGGAAATAGATTTATCACTCAGGCTAGTATTAGCAATGATGACAATAGCAGCCTTCTCTTGCACTCTAACAGTATTAGAGCTATCTCGAACTACTTATGAAAGAATGTGAAAGGAACAATATAATAGAGAAAGAGACATTAAGAAAATTTCAGATTTCTATATGTTTAAACCACAATATTGAAAACAAAATGACAATATGAAGATGGCATTTTAACTGATAAATTCTGAAAATGGAATAAGGAGGCAGCAAAGAAACTTCAGAATGTTGCATAGGCAGTAATGCTTGTAATACAAAGATATTTGAAATAATCAAATTACTGCTTAAAATACTAGAAAACTTTTGAATTTCAGACAGGAAAATTTCCAGTTCTGTGTGGAAATGCCAGAGATCAAACTCAAGATATATTTTTTTTTACCAAAACATGATCCTACTACTGAGCTAAAACCCATAAGTACATTTGAATTTTTAACAACTTTGGAAACTTTGCTTGTAGTAAAGAGCTCTCTCCATACTGCTTTGTTGTGTGATTGCCACTGACAGCCTTCCTGTCAGCTTCCCACACAAACAAAGTGAATGGGAAGCCAGCAAGGCCATGGGGTAACTCTTGTAAGTCAATCTCACCACTCTTTCTCCTGAGAACCCCAGCTATAGTCAGATTACACATACCTCCTAGATTGCATGTCTGCAACACCCACCCACATTCACTAGCAGCCACCCCACCCCTTGCCCAGTTACACTTGCTCCACCCACACACCCAGAAGCAGCTGCTTTCTACCTGGACACACTTGTGCCACAGCAGCCACCTCAATGGTCTCCCTCATTTGGGAGCAACCACCACCACCTGGCTGTGCTTGTGCTGTGCCCACCTGTTGTTGGGAGCAGCTAACTGCTGGCTGGCTGCACTCAAGCCACAGAAGTCACTGACCTATCCACTGGCCTGCCTGTGAGCTGCCCAGGGCTTACAACTTCCTGCCAGCTTCTCTATTGACTAGGTTTGTTGGAAGCCAGCAGGAAGTTGTGAGCAGGTCCTCCCTTAGTAACTGCTATCCTTGCTTAATTGCAGCAACAGGGACTACAGGGATTGCCATCACGAAGTGATGTGGTCATGTGACATCATGCTTTATGACTACATCACCTAATAGTGGAAATTCTAGTCAAATTACTGTTATTAAGCAAGGAATACCTTTTCTAAGCAGATGCAATTGTTTGCCTAAAAGTACACTACAGCACAATGCTGATAACTTTAAATATCTTTTATCACTTTTTAGATCCTACTTGTTTGAATCACAATAATTAAAACAGCATTATATTAATACTTCAGTAGTCTTATTAAGCAGGGAGTAGCTACAATTCTGCACGTAAGAAAGTGCAATTATCAAAACAAAAGAAAGGAGACACTATCATAAGAACTGACAGAGGAAGAATCCTTTTATTACAAGGTAGGCAAGGTGGAACAATCCCAATGAACAAACTGACGAACAGACCCAAATGATGTAATACTACCCCACTGGGGCTGAGAAATAGCTTTCACATTTTTAGAGGAAGCAAGGGTTAGAGAACAAGAGATATGATGGTGAACCCCTTAAAGGCAAAGAGGATACAGTTTCAACTCTATAGAAAGAAAGAAAAAGAAGAGTCTTGTTGCTGTTGTAAGGAGCCAAAGTAAACTGATGTTCCAGTTCAATCCTTTTGATTGTTAAGTGTGCTGTCTGCCAGGAGCAAGAATCACAAAGACAAAAATTTCCAACATAATACAAAGATATTTGAAATAATCAAATAATCAAGTTCACTGATAATTATCCCTGCTAACTAATAAACATGGGACAAATTACACTGCAAAGAACAATTACAATAAGACTTCAAATGTTTAAGAAACAAATTCAATACTGGGAGGGGGGGCGCTTAGTGATGTTCTTTCCTTCTAGTCCATGGAAAAATATTGGAAAAGGAAATGCCAGGCTGCTGACCCAAGATGGGCTGTACCCAGAAAGACTGATAAAACCATCTTCAGCTAAAGGCAGTGAATTTGATCAGGAGAGCTTTAAAGTGAAACTTGTAGGGGCTGGAAACAAAATCTTTGAAACGTGAACTCAAATAAAGGCTTGTCTAACATACAGGGAAAGTAAGAATCTTGCTTTAATGAAGCCTATTAAATTGCTCAAATAACAGAGGGATTTGTTCATAAAGTTAATGACCACTGTGTATAATAATGTATAACCATTATTATTCACAGTATAAGAAGTAAGTAAGAGGACTCTGAATGCCTACTATAGGAAGGCAAATATATCTAATGGATATAAGAGAAACCTGGTGGGATGACTTCCATGACTAGTATTCAGTAATTAAGGATACAATTTATTCAAAAGGTTCATCAGGGAATAGATGACTGGAATGAGGGGAAAAAAATGAGGACAAAAGCAGCCAATGCAACTGCACAAAAAGCAAAGTATGAGCTAATGCCTAAGAACAATAAAAACCAGCTACTTCAGATATGTTCAAAATAAAAAAAATCAGTGCATCAGCTGATCAATAAAGATCACAAAATGTTAACAGATAACAAAGAGACAGAACTACTTAACTCCTATTTTGACTCATCTTCTGCAAAAAAAAATGTTTTCTATCAAGAGATTGTAAAGAGTAGGATGAAGGGACAGGATTGAAACTTGCTATTGATAAAAACATATTTGGAAAATATCTATTTATCTTAAAACACCCATGACCAAGTGAACTGCTGTTGAAAGAACTAACTGATGATCTGATATTAAACGTTACATATCATCTCTGAGAAATCCTGACAAATTAAAAAAATGCCTCATTATTAGAGTGGAAGAACCAGGGGACTATCGTTTTGTTAGTCTGACCTCAATACCTGAGAGATCTTAGGGCAGGTCATAAAATCGGTAGGTAAGCATCTTGAAAATGATGTGATAATTACTAGAAGTCAGCATGAAAGTGTTAAGAACAAATATTATCAGACTAATTTCATAATACTTTTTTGATGCGATAACTCAATAGGTTGTGGAATTCTAAAGACACAGCTTGACTTTTGACAATCTCAAAGTATCCTATGACATACTGATTAAGTGTGAGCATGACAAATAAGTAGATAAGTAACTGGCTCCAAAGTTATGGAGTATTTACCAATGATTTTCTCAAATTGGAGAGACATACTGAGTGGGGTGCCATAAGGATCAGTCAACGGTTCTATATTCTTCACTATTTGTATTACTGACTTGGATGAACAGGTGAAGGGAACACTTATCAATTTTGCAGATGACACAAAATTGGATAAGACACCTAAAAACCTAGAAGATATAAATAATATTCAAAATGATCTTGATAGGCTAGAGAAATAGTATGAAAGAAACAACAATAAATGCAATTTTTTGCTTTGGAAACAAAAATAAAATACACAGGCATAGGATGGAGAAGACTTGTTATGGTATGGTACCTGTGAAAAAACTCTTAAGAATGCATGCCAACAGCATAATTTAGTTGCCAAAGGTGGTTCTTGCGATTGGTTGGTTATATATTTGTGCAGTATATAAATAAAAATATATTTTAGCTGCATAAATAAAATTATATTTTAGCCGCAATTCTGTGATTGCCTAATCACAGAAATAAACTATTTCATTTTAATTTGTTACCCTAAATACTGTCCAGTTTTAGACAATGTATTCTGAGAAGCATTTAAAGAAAAAAAAAATCCAGAGAAAGACAACAAATCCTGATCAGGGGGACCAGAAATCCTATGAAGAGACATTGAAAGAGTTCGGCATTTTTAACAATGAGAAGAAATGATAGGGGAATGAGGTGGGAATATAATAGTACTCTTCACTGGATTTAAAGTCTGGACCCTGTGCTGAACAAGCAAGACTGAAAATCAGAAATATTCCTTTTCAATTCTGTTTCTATGTCTTAAAGGCTAATTTGTTAGAACTGATGTAAATTCATTCTAAAATGTTTGCATACCCAATCTTATTAGTAATAACTATTATCATTTCCTTTTCTACCACTCATTCTATCTAGCAGAATAATTTACCCTATTTTACATTGTGACCACATTACGATACAATCTGATTAAAATCTAAAAAAAATTTCTTTAAAACATTTCCTTACCCCTCACAATCAACAATTTCAGGACCCTCGAATGAAAATGGATCTGTCTTATCTGGTTCTGATTTCATCTTGTAGGTTTTTGTCAGAGTTGAATTAGTAAAGTAGTCATTGGGCTCGAAGTGAAACTCTAATGTAAAAGACTAAAAAAAGTTCATTAAAAACATTAAAAAAAGTTCATCAAAGATCACAATTTTCTGGCAGACAGTAAAGAAAAACAATCAACTGTGAGTTCAATGGAGAATCTGAATAGACAATCGGCAGCATGATAGATGAATTGGAACAGATTATCAAGTCATTCCAAAATGACATGGTTCACATAAGTCGAGAAATACAAAGATATGAACATTTTATAAGGGGTGTGCAAACCCTTTAAACAGATCCTGTTTAAATTTCTGAACTACTAAAGCACAATTCACATGGAACTTTTAGAACATGTTCCTATTTATTTATTTATTTATTTATTTATTTTTATTTATATTTCAACTTATATGCCGCCCTTCTCCCCATGGGACTCAGGGCGGCTCACAGCATATTAAAACAATACAAAACATTTCCCCTCTAAAAGCCAATTAAAAACCAAATATTTGTCGCTGTGTCTTGATAAAATCCTTAAAATTGTCCCTATTTAAAATTCACCCTATCTCTTGATGTGTGCATGCAGTCCTTTGTGTAGCTATAATAAAAATGAAGTGGCTCTGCATGCACATATTGCAGATACAACAGATGGCAAATCCTAAAGTACGTGTATAAGCCTGGAAAAAGGTTTAATATTTTTGAGAAATTTCACCTTGCTACCTAACTTTCTGAAACATTCCTACATCAAAGTTTACAAATTCCTGTTAATTTATTATCTAGTAATTGCAACTGAACAAATGTTATAAAGCAAGTCATCATTACTTCCACCGCTAATTCCCCAACCATGTTACATTGTAATAATATTCATCTAATTTGGTGAGACTTAAAATTGAAAGGGAAAAAAAAAAGCTCACTAAGTACATCTTGCAGTTCAGGTGTTAGTTCTGCTTTTCTATTCAACAAAAATGTAAACTACAGTGCTGGTGCAAGACAAGATTATAATGGAAAAATGGAATCTAATTTTAACCACTTGTTTCTTCATCCCAGAATTCCTTGAAAAAATCCTTCATATATAGCCATGTTATTTTCTTCTTAGGACTGAAGAGCCTGTTCCCTGTTTTCACTTTATTTTTCCCTTGCTTAGCCACCTATTTAGGAGTTCTGGAGAACTCTGAAGCTTACACATAATTTGTGAGATCAAACTGATGTATTAGAGATTTCACCTTAACATATATAGTTTGGCCTGCCTTGAAGAAATTGGTGCTTCATTCTCTCAAGAAATTACTGCCCATACCTCTTGCTTGAGAGGCAGGAGGCAGCCTTCATACAAATGCATCCTGTGCACCAGTTACATCCATTCTTGGACTGGGAGGCACTGCTCAGTCACTCATGCCTTAATTACCTTCCATTTGACTACTGAAATGCACTCCATATGAGGCCTGTCCTTCAAGCATTTGGAAGCTTTTGTTGATCCAGAACATAGTGGCATGTGCAATTTTGGACACATGTCAGTATGTCCATGCAACCTCATTGCTGTGCAAGGTGCACTGCCTCCCAGGAGGCTTCTGACTGTGATCTTTAAAGTGCTAGATGGCACGGTACCAGGTTGCATATGGGATCATCTCTTCCTGGTGGTATGTCTGTCTTAGCAGACCTGGCAAAATGGGCATGCTACTAGTTACACAGTAGCATGGATTCACAGAAACATGCCTTCTTTGCCATGGTATCTGCCTTAGGAAATAGACTCCCTATTAAAATATGCTCAATTCCCTAACTCTGTTGGCCTTTTGCAAGGCTATGAAGATCTGGCTCTTCCTCCAGGCATTGGGGTCAGGACTCTGGCACGATTGTATGTGTCTAGTGATGCTGTGTTTCAGTTGAGTCTCGATGCAGTTTTATTTTTTGGTCTGTTTGTTTTAATGAAATTCTGTTTTTGTTTGACACCGAGATTTTTTGGGATAGTCACATGTGGGGGGGGGGGGCGGAGACATACATAGAATAAATAAAAAGAGTAGATAGAATAAATAAATAAAATACCACCAGAAAGATGAATGCCAAACATTCACGAAACAGGTAATATTGAATTACAATGCAAACATGGGCAGGTTAGTCTTCTAAGCAATCAATAATGAACCACCCAACTATCAATTGTTTCTACCTCTAAAGACTACATTAACAAAAAAGACTTTAACCATATTTCAATAAAAAAAACTGTTTTTAATTATTTAATATCTGTACTAATTCTAATTTGTTTGTAATGAAAAATGCCGGGAGCTTTGTTATAAAATCATAGCATGACTACACAGTAATTTTCTTATTCCAAAACAAGATTTTTTAATTATAGAATATTTACTTCAGCATAGATATTGTATACAGAATATTTAATAGGTCTACATCATTGTGGAGGTATTTAGCTATCAGAACAAATAACATGGGGAATGTCTGTCCTGTCTGTTTATGAGGATACAGATAAAAGAAGTTCAAATGTTAGGTTGTGGGGTTTTAAGATGCTCTTCATCAAATAATAGCAGTGGGTGGTGTATTGTGGCACTATACTACTTAAGAATTGTTCCAATACAGCAGGATCTTTGAAAATATGGCTGAGAAAACCTAATATAAAAAAAAACCTGAAAGCTTCCATATAAAATCATTAACTGCCAATTTATATTAATATTTAAAGTTAATCAATACTAACCATAGGCTGTCCTGGCTCAGAAAATTTCACTTTAATGTCTTGCAGGTGTTTTAGAATAGGTTCATCATATTCCTAAACATGAATGGAAAATCTATTATCAAAATGAAATAAATGAGTTACATTTCAATAAAATAACAAACTACATCTGTGCAAAAATCAGTTTTGATTTTTCCTTAACTCTTAAATTAAATACTTTCTACATAAAATGCAAAAGGCTGAAGAATTTGATAGTTACATACTAAATAGGCATTTACAAAATATTTTGGCCTAAGCTGTTCTACATTCTAAACATTTTAATTGCTAAATGTGTTCTGAAAATGAAAGCTGTTTCTGGTTCAGAGCACTTCCAAAATGTTCAAAACTGTCTGTTTGATGATGAAATATTTGAAATAAAATGTTCTACACAAAACTACTAGGTGAATGTCACAAACAGAACTTTTTAGCTGTACTGTCAGCAAAACTAGGTAAATTCTACCATGCATTCATATGTACCTTGGATGTTGTACTCTTACCCAAAGACTGAGACTGAATATGGCACACTAGTCATAGATGGAATCAAAGAAAAAGACTGGCCCCAGAAAGTGTTGTTAAAAAATAATTTATATAAGCAATGCTTATATTTGGGAAGATAATACAAAAAGAAAGAAAGCAAACATGCAGTTTGGATTATCTAAAAAAAAAATCCTATTCATTCTAAAAGAAGGGCCCCCGACCTCCCAGACTGGTACTGGTTTGTGGCCTGTTAAGAAACCAGGCTGCACAGCTGGAGGTGAGCAGCAGGCACGTGAGTGAAACCGAAACCATCGCTCCCCTCCAATCTGTGAAAAAATTGTCTTCCACAAAACCGGTCCCTGGAACATAGAACCATAATTGTATTTCTTGCTTCTAAGAGGGAAAGGCTGCAACACTATATTTGGAAATACTTTTCCATAAAAATATTTGCCAGGAGATTTACTCAAAGCTTTATAAGCCTATTTCATACAATTGTAATTGTTAATATGTAGAAGTACAGTACTGAACATTTTATTTTCCTTTTCCTAAGTTTATAAAAGGGAATGATCACTGTAAAATCCTTGCCAAATGCAAATAAATTTCAAGAGTTCTTTGAATACTGAGGAAAATGTTGAAATATTTTCAAAACTGAGCAGCATTCATTCTCATTCTCCATTAAAAGCTGACTGAAATGGAGGTACTTGCTATTCTTAGGAAAAATACAATAGGAAGGCTCAGCATACAAGACACAAAATTTTACAGGAAGTCTTCACTTAATGACTGGTTGCTTAATGACTATTCAAAGTTACAGTGAAAAGGGTGGTTATGCCCTGTAAAGCATTCCCAGCTATCACAAAACACTGCATACATGCCCCCTGGTCACATGATCATGATCTGTGTGCCTGGCAATGCACACATACTCCCTGGTGACATGATTATCATCTGTGTGCCTGGCAACCTGTTCACATTTAACAGCTACCAAGTGTCATGTAGTCATATGACTGCCATTTGCAATCTTCTCTGCTGGTGTCTCTAGAACAGGCATGTCAAACTCGCAACGTCGTGACATCGCGCAACGTATCAGGCCAGTTTTGCCATTGCCGGCAATGGGGTGGGCACGGCTTCCACGTGATGCGTCTGGCCTACGGGCCGGCAGTTTGACACCCCTGCCCTAGAAAGTCAATGGAGAAATCAGCAGTCAAGGTTGCAAATCGCTGCCACTTGCCAAGATGACACCCTCTCATCTCTGAGGGCTGGCTGAAAGAGTTCCTTGCTGATCCATGTCTGCAGCCAAAATCCAAGCAGGAACAGAGCTTGAATTCCTTCTCTCTTTGACTCCGCAGAACTCTCTGCAGAGGCAGACAGAGAAGGACCCCAAGCTCCATGCATCTCAGCTGCTGAAATGCAAGCAAGCACAGAGCTCAAAATCTCTTTCTTCACCTCCATGCTATTCCGCTGTCCACAGAGGCAGGAAGAAAAAGATCTCAAGCTCCATGCCCACCTGAATTTCGGCAGCCAACAAATGACATTTCCAAACAAATGAACCCAAGAAAGATGCTTAGGGTTGCAATTTCCAGACAACATCTATTTAGTAATACATCATGTACACCCTAATCAAAGTAGCCACTGAATTTGTTACCTGTACTAATTCACTCAGCATATCTACATTTCTAAATATTGTGAACCAAAAATCTGGGATTCCTTTAGGATTTGTCTCTTCGGTTGCTCCTGCTTCTTTTTCTTCTATTACTACTTTGTTTTTCAGGTCTCCCTAGAAGATACAAAAAGGCATTTATATGAGTGTGAAAATTTTATGGAAGAGCTTCCAAAATATTTTAAATTTATTAGAAAAGAAAAATAGCTCATTTAATCCTTCACATTTAATAAGAAGCAAATAGATTTAACAAACAAATAATAAAACATAGTTTTCTCTAATATCACACTTAGGAAATTTCATGTTTGTTGGTTTATAAGATTAGTGCATTCAGCAGATTTGAAAGTATATAGGAAAGGTAGCTCTGTTCATTCCCCTATTTCTAAAAGCTGTCTCACCTTCCATATCACACTTAAACAGAAGGAAGGGTTTATTAAGAACAGCACTCAGAATTATCATATGGTGCCACTCTGGACACAAACGATGAATTTGACAGGAAAATGTTAGCTCTGTAACATTAAATAGGCTTTGGTATTTGGATATGATTTCTCCCAGCTTATCCGAAATCTGTTCTTGACCATTATCTAACAGCATATCCTCCCCAGCCCCAAGTTGGGTGTCTTTAAGGGGTATCCTATGGTCACTGTCCCTGTCTATTTGGCTGGAGTATGAGTTTCATCTTCTTGCTTAGCACTGTGGAGCATTGGGAGGTTGAATGGAAGTTCCCTCTGAGATGGTTTCCCCTGCCTTGTATTTTGCCCTTCCATGTTTATTAGGCCCCTTCTTTTTTATCTTTTGCCCTCTTTCCTGAGAATGGATTCTGGAATTTTTCAAAGCAGATGAAAAAAATGGGAATGAGACATCGTAAAACTTTCATGGACTGGCATCAAGTTTTTTTTAGGGTTCCCACCTTCTGACAGAAGCCCTTTTAGGTGTTCCTCTAGTTTCCCAACATCATGCTGGTGTAAGGAGCAGGTAGGACTACTTATGTTTTGGAGCTCACACAAGTAAAAAGGATCAGGCTTCATAGTGAGAAAGGAAGGGGTCTCCATGGTGAACTACTACCACTGATGCTGTCTAAATCTTGACCTACACATCTCTGCAATTTTGCTACAGGCAAAGAGATTACAGACTCTACTGGTTACCGGGCTGTTCTTCCTAAAAGTCAGGAGCCCAGGAACTTCTACTTTTCTTATCATCATGTGGGAGATCCACTCTCTTTCCTACAAACAACTGATAGAAAAAGTTAAACTAGGCTATTGTTGCTGAAAAGCACATATTACTTGAATTTGGCTTTAGACTCAAGAGCTATGTTTGGTCAAGTTCTTCCCACTGTTCCTCTAATTCATATACATGTCTGGGATCACCATACCAGTCATTATGATTATGTTTCTCCACTCCTGCACTTAAGATCTTTAGCATTGCCTATCTTCACAGTTTTGCATGGTTCATCACCCTCTAAGCTATACTCAAAGGTGGGAACAGAGTATCCCTCAAAAAGCAAAAAAAAGCCCCAAGTCTTGCCTTCTAACTAGAAGATGCAGAGTGACTGGGAGTCACCATATATGATGAGCATAATGTAACTAAACAGTTAAAAAAATCTGGGTCATTTTGGTCACCTATTTTATTGCAACTAACCATTTAGACATCTGCATAAAGCAAAGGAGAAAAGGAATTATGGAGCAAAGGAGAAATAAATGTCAAAAAGTCTTGCATTAAAGATAATATTGCTACTGGTCTAAGAAAAAACAATTTACCAGGACAACAGCCATACTTCCCCCTTCATTACTCAGTTAATCCAGCATTTTCCATCACTGGCAACCATGTCTTTTCAGACTTGCAGTAGGTAATCAGGGAAACTCTACTGCTGCTTTACTGTTATATTTCATCCATTTTTCTGAGGCATATCGCATGGCATAAACCATTTTATACTGTTGATTTAAACTTGAATAGTATTTGCCCACAATGGATTTATATTTCTAAATAAATATAAATGTGAAAAGGAGAAAGGAAAGAAAACTGATGGAACATGGGAAATACTAATCAATGGGATATTTACAAAATTGCTTGAAGTGAGTAGCAGCATAAATATTTGGACAGGAACAGAAACCAACATTGAGAGAAGAAAGGAATTGGCAGTATTCTGAATCAGTAGATAATTGGTTGCAAAAAAAAGTTACTTTTAGATGCTGGAATTTTATCCTTGTTATCAATTGGTTACTTTATTATTTTGTTTATTATGCACCATCCAAAGCTGCATAACTTGGAATTAGGCAGTCATGTAAACGCTACAACCAAACAAACAATTCTCTTCCTTTTCACCAACACATGGAATGTATTCAGGTATCATGCATTAAGCCACAAGCTAATGATTGAATGTGATGGGTGAACTTAGCCGTGTTGATTTGGAAACTGTAGACAAATATTACATACAAATTACTACGATTTGTACAACAAAGCACAGTTAACAAGATGAAACTACTTGATGTAACCCGCAACAGAGATTACAAGCAGGCAAAATAGCCTGTTTATTCTCGTATCAGGTTTTATTTTAGCACTGGAATGGAACCCATTAGCAGAAAAGGCTGTCACAACAGGTTACGAACAGTGCAAATGGTACTATATTGGAATAATAAAATTAAATTTAAAACATTTGTTAACAAACTTCTTGAACAAGAGTTGGCAATTCTGAAATTACAGAAAGGGAAATCCCCCCAAAAACACTACCATGAAATCTGACACAAGCTCCTAATATGCCCTGCTGCACAAATTAATTTGATTGTTCAGTAGAAAAGTTATTGTGACTACCTAAAAACTTTTTAAAGTTTATTTATTTCCACTTACAGCTAGTTTCTCTTCATCTTCATTTTCACTGTGCCATTCTGCCTCTGCTTCGGTAGGTTCAGCATTACCAATGATGAAATCCCTTCTCTGCACAAGGTACACAAATTATAGATACATTATCCAACAGAGCCTAAGAATACTGCAGAAATCTGAAAACAGTGATTTCTCAACTACATTTTAATGGGTTAGTAGAGGTGTGAAAACATTGAAACATTCTGACCTCACTGCTATAATCTGATCAGAATTGATCCAACCTTAAACAGGCTACAGGTAGTCCTCGACTTATGACCACAACTGGGACTTGAACTTCTGTTCCTTCATGATGCAATCATGAAGAGAGTCACAGCTGCTTTTATGACCTTTTTTTAACTATGGTTATTAAGCTATTCACTTACTTAAGTGAATCCAGTTTTCCCACTGACTTTATTTGTTGGAAGCCACTGAGAAGGTTTCAGATGATGATTCCATAACCCCTGGAACTGCAACAATCACAAATACATGCTGGTGTCCAAGAGCCTGAATTTTGATGTGACTACAGGGATACTGCAGTGGTTGTAAGTGTAGGAACCAGTCATACATCAGTTTTTTTCAATGCCACTGTAAATTTGAACTGTTACTAAATGACTGTTTTTTAAGATGAAGACTACCTGCATTCTATCATTCTTGGAAGCAATAAGACTCAATAGCAGTTATACCAATTCTAGAAAGATCAGATTGCCTGTTCCAATGTTGGAGCAAAGTTGGAAGTGAGGCTGCAAAAAGTCCATTCCAAATTCAAAAATGATCATACTAAAATATTTCAGCCACAAAACTTCTTGCATATTTCTATGAATTAGTAAAAAGATCAACTATTTAACACAGAGAGAATGTTGTACTACACCTCTACAGTCCCAATTTATTTTAAACAAAACAAGCAGTACTTTGAACAAAATGAAGTACCACAAAATAGTATTAAGAAGGGAACACTATTTGAATACTGGTGTTACTGGTTACCTTTTTATTTATAACTTCATTAACCAATCTAAAGCTAAAACTGAGTTGCATTTAAAAAAAAAAAAGACAAAGAACTGGGGATTATTATTATGCATTAGTTGAATAATGCTCTAATTCACAAGGCCCAGAAGATTCATGGCTTACCATAATATGGTAAGAGAATGTCAATGATCTTAATACACGGCAACCAATCAAACATAGATATTTCAGAAGATACAGCCTTGAATTATATAAAAGGGGTATGCTTTTGAACATGTAATTAAAAGTTGGAAGGGCAACAATTTGTCTAGCAGTGTCTTTTCCCTCACCCGTATTTTTAATTTAGAGGATTACAAGCAAATTTAACAGTTCAACTGACCCATTACCTTATCAAAAAGGGGTTGATAAAGAGCTGCATATTTTCTCTCTAAATCATGAACTTCTTCATAAAATTTAGCTTCTATATGTGCGCATTTCACCTGAAGCTGTTTCAAGGCATCAATTCTTCTTTTTACTGCTTTTGGTAAGCTGGTAATAAAAACAGTTCATTGAACAATAGCATCAAATATTTTTATTCAACATAAATAATTTGCTTTACATTTAAAATTCATAGTTATTACTGCAGAAATACCTAAAGGAAATATAAATTTTGTGGCTAAATGTGAAAACATATACCGACACAGAAGTTGAAATAAAAATCCAACATTTCTCTAGACATTTATGTCATCTTGTAAACCGAAGTACCTCTTCTGGCTCTTAAAAATACAAGACATTGTTCAAAATTTCTCAGTTGTGCTTCTTTGGGAAAAAACAGGGCCAAAGGAAAATAAATATATTCAACCCCCAAACATTTTACAGCAGTTTCATAGAAAATTAATATATGTGACCCGTTTCTTCCAATGTTAAAACAGTTTTAGATAATCTAATTTATAAAAGAGTAGGGATACATTTCAGAATTTCAGCTAATTTGCAAAAAAGAGTATTTCAGTATTCAATATACCCAATAGCAATGTTTACCACAATTAATGTCAGAAAAAAGGAAAACATTGCAGCAATAAGATCAAAGTTAGAATACAGTACATGCAACTGTAACCTAAAAATACATTAACAATAGTGTGCATATATCTGGTCACATTACTTAAAAACTGGAGAATCTGCTTTCCTTAGTCTTAGGCTTTCTTTGCTATATTAAGAGAATCACTAACCATCTGGACCTCTTTTTCAGGTCAGAGAAGTTTTTCACTTACGTTTCAATATAGCTGGAAGGAGTGTGAGGTGCATTATCAAGTCGATCTTGTAAAGCTGCCAAGACTTGTGGGTTCTGCATTACTTGGTCTGTTAATTTTTCTGTAAAAGCAATACATTGCCTAAATTATAAACCTTTAATGAATTTTTAAGGCCGAAGTCAACATAATATTGGAACAGAAATAAATAAATTCTACTTTTAAGAAAACCTGGAGATCTAATTATTCTCTTGTACTTTCTTCTGAATACTTTCTTGCTTTTAAACCATAGCTGTATCTTTTGCAGATGTAAAACTTCACAAATATTGATTTTTTAAAATTTAAATAACAAAGATTTTTCTCCTAAGAAGCAACAAAATATACAGTTATTTTGTCTCCAGCCTTCGCCTTCCAGAAGTCTCTTCATATCACCTCTCTGCAAACAGGATATAACCCACTGCAGATGAGTATGAGAATAAGCCAAATACAGAAAAGTAGTATAGGCGCTTACCAATTACATAATTCCTCTCTGCATCGGAACTTAAGATTAATATAACCTCTGGTAACCAAATAGTTAGTCCCTTTCTTTCCATCGTCTGAAATAAGTCTGAGCCATTTACCTTTTTTATCACCTGTGCCTTTAGCACTTTCCACAGAATCTGAGGCAGCATCTTCTGCCCTACTGTGAAAATATTTGAGACAAGAACAAAGTTGTTAAAGTTGAAACTGTAAAAAAAATCATATATATGCTTGATTTCCATGAGACACTAGTAGACTATGCCAAACATTTAATTTTTATGTGCCAATAAGTACAAAAAGAACATTA
The DNA here is from genome assembly GCF_001527695.2 of Protobothrops mucrosquamatus. NCBI lineage: Eukaryota > Metazoa > Chordata > Lepidosauria > Squamata > Viperidae > Protobothrops > Protobothrops mucrosquamatus. The sequence goes on from NW_015387632.1 coordinate 149,701, forward strand.
GAATTGGGAACACAGTGCAGAGAGATTAAACCAAAAATTCACATTTTCAAAGTTTCTTGACAAAATAAGCTTCCACTGATAATATATCATTATTTCTAATTTTAAAAGTAGGCAAATATTTAAATTAAGTAGTTTAACAGCTGGTACAAACCCGATGAACAGAGAGTAAACAGACCACTGCTAGAAAATGTAAACAAATAAACACCTTATGACTACTTGATATGCTCTGGCAATTTTCTACACAGCAACAGGATTTGCTTTCTATCACAGATGATTAGAAGTTTGAATGCCCAAATATATTCACAAAACTATAAAATAAAAGCATTATTTAGAAAACAGATTTTAAAACACTTTAGAAAATTATTTTTCAAAATGCTTCAGTTAAAAAAAGGCTGCTAAAATAAAGTAATTATTGGCAGTCACCCTCCAAAGGAAAGGACATTCTTTTTTCTTGGTGTTATAATTTTCAACTCTGTTGGGCTAGAAGCCGAAGATAAACAACAGCAAATAAACTTATAGTAAAGCCAAGCTGGTATGACAGAAAGCATTTCTTTAAATACTTCACTACCAAGCAATCATAATTTTCAAAGATTAAGGTATTTGAACTGGGCTCAAAGAAACACAGTACTGTAGTATTAAACTCTTTTCATATTGGCAAGGCAGAACCAAAACAAGGATATTATAAAAAACATCACTATTGGACTTTGAGTAATATCACATATAACAAAAGCTGAACAACTATTATAAACATGGCTAACTACCTTTCGCCAAGAGAAACCTGCCACACCAATGATTACTTGATTAATGGTTAAGGCAACAGGCTAGAAAGCAACAGACCCTGAGTTCAAGTCCCATCTTAAGTCATGAAAGCTAACTGGGTGACTTTGTGCGAGTCACTCACTCTCATGCCAACCCTCCTCACAGAGTCCTTGTTGTGGGGAAAATAGGAGGAGGAAGATGTGTTGCATATATGCTCATTGCCTTGAATTATTTGTAAAAATAATAAAGGTGGGATACAAACAAAAATATGGATGCAATTAGGAATCTAAATTTCAAGTTTTCCTTTAAGAAATGTACCGTTGGATCTGAACTTGTTGAAAATCATTTTCAACATTGAGTCTAACAGAACTCTCATCTTGTCTCAATTAAGCTTCAGTTCATTAGTTCTTCAGACTATTACTGAATTTATACCTTGGATTAGCACTTCCTTAGCCTCTAGTGACCCAAATAAGAAGCTTAGCTTCATTTCAAATTCTCAGATAAAATGTCCCAATAGCTTCAAAGATAAGAAAATATGAAATGTTTTGGAAGGCAATAACAAATGTTGAACTGAAATCTCCCCCTCAATCCTTGAAAGATACCTAGTAATACTGTAAATAATACGCATCTCTAGAAATAATCCCAATATGCCGGTCAGTATAATCAAGGCTATTTCAATGTCAAGTTAGTCCCACGGCAAAAGTAAAATAAGCTAACCTATTGCTTCTCAGCGATCCTGAAACGGAACACCCACAATTTATTTTGTTTCTTTTATTAGGAAGGAGTTTTAAATAAGCCAAGATGAAAATTTCTCTCAAATAGATATAGCCAGCAATAATAGCTAATAAAGGATCCTTATTGCTAACAGCCAGTAGTTATGAAAAGAGAAAGTTAATTGAACTCAGGACTTTATCGTATCAACTGAGAGCAGATGATGCTTTAGATCCTCAGAAACTGATCTGCTACAATGGATTTTACCCTTGAAATGTTTAGCAAAGTGTATGATATCAAAAATCAACATTCTCTGCAATTCTCCTATTAAAAGAAATTAAACACCACTCAATGATTGGAAGGTAACAAGACAGCAGTAAATGGTCTAAAAATAGTTGTGGCCCATCTTCTTGGCAAGTATAGTTAAAGTCATGTATTAAGTATGAGACAGTATTATTCTAATGCATACTACACAAATGATGCAGCACATGTCCCCAATACAAGAGCAGAATAATCTAAGTAAAAAATGATACCACTAAAAAGATTCAGAAGTAAACAAGCTGTAAAAGCAGTACTGAACTACATTAAAAATACTTTCTACAATCCATATTTTATCATATTTCATTACATTTTCAAACATTTTTTCCATAAGAAAACAATTTCCTTATACATGAGTTTTTGAAACAGATGTTCAAGAGCTTACCTGTTTTCTGCCATCTGTAAGATCTTTTATCCACCTGTAACACAATGCATATAGTTTAAAGTATACAATACGTAGAATGTCTATGTAAAATAAAAAAGGATTATCAATGCAATCTATCATTTTCAGTAGCAGAGAATGTCAATCAGAAATTATTTTCACCAATTTTTCCAAGCATGTAGCCTAGTAGTTAGCCAAATTTTCAGAGGACTGCTCAAACATGTATAATACCACTTCAGAAAGCATAAGGGGAATAACAAAAATCACCTAGGCCCCTCACTTTCATGCAAAGAATTTCCATTGAATAGGAAGAATGTGCCAGGGTCAAACTATGAAATGGTATCAAAACTCAGAGAACTTGAAAACCTAGCTCTCCAAAGCCAACATTAATATTATAACCCAACTAGATGATAGATTGACATGATGTTAGGCTGGAACAATATTTAGATAAGATCTCCCGCAAGAAATACCAGGATAGTAAACTATACTAGGAAGCTCCCCCGCTCTCCACCCAAAAATCCTGGAAAAAGCCAGTGCTAATTCGTTTCTATACTGAAGTTATCAGCAGTTGAGTTCAGCTTGAAGATTTAATTTTTTTAGTATTGTGAATCTACACAGAAATGATTTTAAGGAACATGCCTATGTACAACAGGAAATATACCTATTAATTATTATTGTACTTTAAGACAAACCAACCAATCTACATTATACAATATTTTTTATATTCCCTATTTTAATGTATCTGATCAAAGGTAATTACAATGCAAAACTGAGCATCTATTTTTAATTAAATATTAATTAAATATATTTTAATTTTAATTAAATAAATACAAATATAAATTATTTAGAACAGAGAGAACCCAAGACTGGATGCGAAAATATACTATTGGCCATAAATATTAAAAAGTAAGTCCATGTCTGAAAGTGTAATCAGAATTGGATTACAAAATGTAGCTCAGAATTTATATCTTAATTAAAATAAAAACTAAAGCAACCTTACTCCAAATAGAACTTTACTGAAAGCTACTGAAATAAAATGTTAATATTATGAAATGTTTAAATATAAAATTATGAAGTACTATGAAATACTATTCATATTCAATTATTACCGCCTAGAGCCCTTCTGATGAATATGAGCGATTAAGTATGAAATTTAAATAATTATATTAATATTTAACACTAATCTTTTAACATTCAGAAATCTTTCTAACATTCTATCAATAATTATAAACTAAGAATCTCAAATCTTTTTTCACTAAGGGTACACCAGTCTTTGCAAAGAGTCAGGTTTTACTTCTTGTACATAAGTACTATAATTCTTTACAGTATTGAACTCCATTAGCCATCCATTACAAAATTCTTCCAGTTCACAATTACTTTTAGGCTTCAGGATTGGGATTTTAAGCCAGAGGATTACTTGAATTAAGTCTTTCAATGGTCGTGTGACCAATTTTAAAATAAGAAACCATTCAACTATTGCCAAAGTGCTACCCTCAAAACTAGATATTTTATCTCAGAGAGCAGATGATAGGAAACATATGACATATAACATTTTTTCAGCCTTTTGTCTACAGAAACTGAAATGTTATGCTTCCATTTGATCTGTTTGCCTGACATTAAAATCTTCTCCACCAAGGACTCCTTAAGACTCCTAAGCAGCTTTAGAGTAGGAACCTACAATATTGTACTGGCAGATACCATTCCAAAGGTGACTGACACTACTGTATTGTCTATATAAGTAATATTTCTCCCCCTCTTGTTACAAAAGCACAATACTCTTCAAGTTTACTATGAAGAAAGTCCCATTAAGTTTAAAATAATTTTAAATACAGCAAAATTTATCTAGAATGTTATGGTACCATAAAAACTTATTTCACTATTGTATATGCTTTCATGGATTATCATATGCGTTTATACCATCTATTTGAGTTGGTGTTCGATATTTCAGCTAGCAACTGTCTATATTTTGGAAGTGTGGCAGTACAATGAAATATTTGTTATAACTACACCTAAACATCAGGATTTGTACACTGCCAAGTCTATTTTATGCCATTATTTTGGCTTAATGCTTATAGTGTCCAACTAGAAGTTTCTGAGATGCCCACAAGCAGGAGGGTAAGTTATATCCTTCTCTTATCACTGTTTTCCTGACATTAGTATTGGATGCATGCTATCTCCAGCTGGGAGGTAATATGTTTTCAAGAAAAAGAGTCCTATTTGCAATATTTTTCCCCAAGAGCCATCACATCTTGTGGTATGGTATTCCATAGTTCAATTATGCATTATGCATATACAGATAGTCCCTGACTTATAACCACAACTAAGCCCAAAATTTCTATTGCTAAGTGAAACATTTGTTAAGTGAGTTTTGCCTCATTTTATGGCTTAACTTGCCACAGTTGTTAAGTGAATTACTGCAGTTATTAAATTAGTAACATAGTTGTTAAGTGAATCGGGTTTCTCCAATGACTGTCAGAATTTTGCAAAAGGAAATGACATGACCCTGGGACACTGCAATTGTCATAAATATGAGTCAACTGCCAAGCATCTGAATTTTGATCAGGTGACCATGGGGAGGCTGCAATCGTTGTAAATGTGAAAAATTATCATAAGTCACTTTTTTCAGTGCCATTGTAACTTTGAACTGTCACTAAGTGAACGATTGTAAGTCAAGGAGTACCTATGTTCCCTTAAAATTCTATGGAGCTTTCATTCTGAATAAAAATAGATATGATCAGGTGCACATTAAATTTACATCGCTACACTTCCAAAAACAAGGCAGAGAAAAGTTATACAGGAGTTCTTGTTCAGTTACTGTTCAAAAATAATTTTCTGACCAATCCTTGCATTTATGACCTTCGCAGGTCTATAAAGTAAAGCTGAAGAAAAATCATAACCACAATGGCGCTTTCTCTTAGTGAAGGCTGGTTCAATTACAGTGATGGCAAACCTTTTAGAGACTGAGTGCCCAAACTGCAACCCAAAACCCACTTATGCATCGTCAGATGCCGGGTGGGTGTGGCCCATTGGGTGGGCGTGGCTGCAGTGGTAACGGCAGACTGGATGGGACTAAAAAGTTCAATCAATCAAATTCCAACTTTGCAAGATCTTTTTTTTCCCCGCAAGAAGTTGAAATTGACTGATTGATTGAACCTTTTTTTTTTGTACACGGCGGCAGAGGCCTAAAACGAAAAGGTTCTATAAAACCCAGCTGAAGGCCTAGGACTGGGGTGATGGCACGGGTGCCCACAGAGAGGGCTCTGAGTGCCACCTCTGGCACCCGTGCCATAGGTTCGCCACCACTGAATTATAATAACTAAACATGGACTACCTGTGCAGCACTGCAAGCATATCACAAAACAGACATAAGTATTAACAGGAAGTTGGTGTTTCTAGGAATGTAACTCAACATGTCTAATAAAATAAAGTAGTATCAATGCTGAAATTGTTTCCAAAAGCCACGTTTTATAAAAGTTATAAATTAGCTATTTCTGCACTAGAGAATTTCAGCCTGTAGGCCATTCAATACATTGAATATGATTTTTACATTACCCATTCAATTTTAAGATTTTTTTTTCCCACAGACCAAAATTAGTTTCAGCTAATTACTTTTATGCCAGTTTATTATCTTGAGGGAACTTCTTACATTTTTTTTTTTCTTCACTGGTTTCTTTCAAAACTTGAGGCGAGCGGGAGCAAATTAGCCGAGCTTACAAAATGGGCAGCAGCTTTTACCGGAGAGACTCACATCGTCATGCTATAAATTACGGTAGAAAATTATGGCTTCCGTTAGGGAGCTCAGAGCTACCAATCCACAGGAAACAACGCGAGGATATGTTTTCAAGACAGAGGAAGGAAAAAGAAAAAGAAAAAAAAAAAACAGGAGGAAAATCTTCTCGGGTTAAACGTTAAAGGGCCTACGTTCAAGGGGGGAAAAAACGTTCGTCACACGTAGACGGCATTATTCATGTAAAGGAAATTCCCGCGCTTGTTATTTCTCCGCATAAGTCTTCGAGCACAATATTTAAACCAGGTGGCCTACCCAGCGGAGCAAGAAAGCCCCAAACACATGGCCGAGATGAGAAACGGTAGAGCAGGAAGCGAAGAAGACCAAAGGAAAGGGACCGCCCCGCGAAGTGGAAACCAAGCCTCTCTCCTCCCACCCGCATGTGGCAACCTGGGCGAGAGTCAAAGACTTCTCGCCTTCTCCGGTCCGGAATGGACCCTCACGGCCGCTCCTTAAAATGGTGCCCGGACTAGGAGTGGACTGCCTCACCCGCTCCACCACTTACTTCTCCCACTAGCCGGGCCTGGGCACACCGCACGGGGGTGGCGGGGAGGGGGGGGGAAATGAGCGACCGGCCTCCCCACCCCACCGGTCGTCGTCGTCGTTATCGTCTTCCTCCTCCTCCTCCTCCTCCAGCCGGCCAGCCTGACTACCTGCCGCGAAAGCAAAAGAAAAAAAGAAAAAGGCCGCCGCCACCACGGTCCCGCCCCAAACTCTTCTTCCTGCAGTTGCAGTCTCCCTCTCTCTCTGTCTCTCTCTCACCTGGTCCGGCCTCCGCGTCTCCTCACGCCCGAAACAGCAGCAGCCAGGCGGCTCCTCTCACAGACTCTCTCAGGGCTGCGCCGCCCCGAACAAGACCGCCTCCCATTGGCCAACGACGAGGCACCCCTCCCTGCGCAGTAAAAGCCACCTCGATTGGCGGCAAGGTTAGCAGCGGTCGCCGCTCCGCACGCGGGACATGTTGACTTTCCGGCAAGACAGCGGGTTAGCCAATTGCTACGTCGGGAAAGTGGGAGGGAGGCGAATGAGGAAGAAGCGGAGCGCTAGCGGTGCCTGGGCTCGCGCAGAAGCGCGAGAGAGCGGTCGCGCCAGGTGGGGGAGAGGGAAGCGCGCGCAGGCTGCGCGGTCGCTAGTTAAAGGTACAAGCGCCTTTTAAAAGCACCCAGCTGGCGAGCCGGTCTTTTGGGAGAACGAGGTGGTGCCGCTCTGAAGCTCAGCCGATATTTTTTTTGTTTGTTTTTGTTTTTGTTTTGGGGCTTTTATTTGTGATGAGCATCTTGCATCTGAAAGTTAGCCAGAAACATCCTAGCGGCGTCTTAACCGCTACAGGAGCGTTAAAATGGATAGATGCGGGAGAGACAACTGCTCCCCGTCTCTTCCAAAGGACCACGGTGGAAACGCGTTTTGGGGGGAGAAGAAACCTGATTATATGCTAGGACAGTGTTTCTCAACCTTGACAATTTTAAGGCATGTGGACTTCAACTCCCAGAATTCCACAGCCAGCAATGCTGGCTGTGGAATTCTGGGAGTTGAAGTCCACATGCCTTAATGCAGGCTGTGGAATTCTGGGAGTTGAAGTCCACATGCCTTAAAATTGTCAAGGTTGAGAAACACTGTGCTAGGATTTAGCTGCCGTGGCAAAAGGTCCCGCCTTTCCCTTCAGAACGCCCCCAAACGAAATAATAGCAAAGTCACCAGTCTGGCGCTCTCCAGATTTAGACGGCTTGCCTGAAGACGGTGGTGATTATAAGGACGGTACCAAGCTAGGAAAGGCTATTTTATAGAAACATCACAGATGATAAAATATGCCGTGTCAGTTCCAGCACGGAAAAGTAATTCTGTTAACAGAGCTGAGCGGCCAGCGTTGGCATAATAAACAGATGACAAAAAGGGATTGCTGTATTCTCTTTTTTTTCCCCTGAAGAAGGGAGATATGTGGGAAGCAATTTTACCATAAATGAAGCTGAAGCTGTCACTTTTTAGGCAATAGATTTTCAGACATGGTATCGTTGCTCTAGTTTTGGTTATAAAAAGAATGGCATTCTTTCCCATATAATAATGGCTAAGCCACAATCCTGCATGCATTAACTCTGAGGTAATCATTCTTGGGAGAGTCAGTTTGATGTAGTAAGGCAGTGGTTCTCAACCTTTTTAATGCCGCGACCCCAACCGGTCGTAAGTCGAGGACTAAACCGGTCGTAAGTCGAGGACTAAACCGGTCGTAAGTCAAGGACTAAACCGGTCGTAAGTCGAGGACTACCCAACCGGTCGTAAGTCGAGGACTTTCCCTGCCCGGGAGCGCCACGCATGTGTGGTTCCGCTCCCTGCGCCAGCCGAGGCGTAGCTGGCAAGCGGCAGAGACGGAGCAGGCTGACCACCAGCTGGCCCAGCCCATGGGAGGTAAGGCACCCGCCGGAAAAGGAAAAAAAATGGCGGACAAAAAAAAATGGCGGACAGCCTTGCTTGGCGACCCCCGTGAAATGGTCGATCGACCCCAAATGGGGTCCCGACCCACAGGTTGAGAACCACTGTAGTAAGGTAATCAGGCTAGAAACCCGAGGCCATGAGTTTTAGTCCTGCCATAGGCACAAAGTCAGCAGCTGGGTGACCTTGGGCTAGTCATTCATTCTCAGCCCTAGGAGGGAGGCAGCGGCATACCACTCCTGAGGTATCTTATGTTTTCCTCAGAAAGAAAGAAAGGTCTTGCTCTTCTCTGCTATAGAATAGAAAGTTGGACAAAGAAGGCTAAACATGATGACTAGAACTCCCCAGTTTACATAGCAGTCTGTGCCGGATTTTTTGTGCATGCTGTGGAAAAATAGGAGAAAACCAATCTCTATTATGCCTCCATGGATTCCTCTCTATAAACATATAATTTGCCTGAAGTAAAAAACAAAACGCCCTCAACAATGCAAAAGTATCCCTAGTGTTTAATTTGCTCAATCCCTGTTTTACCAGCCTACAAACCAGAGTTTAGGAAGAACATATTTATATTTTTAAAAGTAAAATATTCTCCATATTGTTTTTGCTCACCTGTATGGTCCACATGCATTCTTGCTTTGTATTCATGAAACAGGGCAATCATGTATCCTTTCCTAACTGCTTGAGATGGGTTGGCTTACTTCTTCATAATGCAAGCAGCTCTGTGACATAGTCAGAAATGAACATTACTATAGCTGCTGATGTCACAAAGCAGGTGCTGACTGGAGAATAAAGGTTATACTCATGTCTATATATGTTGCAAGTGGAAGGTTTAGGAAGTCTATCCTAAAGAGACATGAGAAAGACATATTGGAGGAAAATCCAACTTTGTATTCAAAACAAAATTCCAAAGTGATCCCAAATGCACAGAAAATGCACACTTCCATAGTGTTATTGAATAGTGGATAAATTTAGTTCACTATTCAGAGCTTTTCCCCTTTCATTTTAATAATACCTTCCTGTCTTCACATGTTAATTCTCAACTAGCTCCATTCTCTATAAAGGATCTGCCTCCTTTCCTTCACCATTTATAGGGCTGCTGCACAGAGGATTTAGATTCCGCAAACAAGTTTGACACTAATGGTAGATTACTTGCCTATGCTATCAAAACATGGGGAACTGGTTAAGTTAACTAATACATGGAAGTTGTTTACACCTGTAGAAAGATTTATGTATTAATTTATTGAACTGTAGGCCCCTTTCCCCTTAAAATAAGTTCCCAAAGCAGAAACAATTTCACAAAAACACCGTATTTTAAAAAAATGAAAAACATTAATTCAGTCCCATAAACTAAATTAAATTAGACAAATACTAATAATTTAAAATGGTTTCCTTAGATGTGGCATCTAACTGCATTTCAAAGTAGACAATATACCCAGGAGATCTTCCAATTTTAATAGATACAGGCAATTCCATTTATAAAGATAATTTCTATAAGAAAGATACTGATGTCCTTCATTGTCATGGGAAAGCCTAATATCAATGACTAAGTTGTCAAAACATCAGTGATTTGAATCATAGATGTATTTATTCAAGAATGAGATTTAGTTATTTATGACACAGATTTATATGCTACTATATCCCAAGGCTATATCTGGTTTATAGGGATCTCAGCAAAGATTATTTCCTCCTGATTCAGCCAAGTAGATAAATCAAATACTGAATCAAATGGAGTACTTTCTCCTTTTTTTGCTCCAGACTTTCCATTAAAGAGTTTCTTAGATTCTGCATCAATTATTTTTCAGAACATCATGTTTCAAAATTTTAACAGCAACACTTTACATTGCCTGATACTAAAGGCATGCTTATGAACATAGTACTCTGATGGCCAATTGATTAATTTTATGTAGACATATATAAACCATCAAGCCTAAATTGGACACAATAAATAGTACTATTTTCATTGAACAGAAAGTACTGGTCAATTTAAAGCAGACTACAATGTTGTTTGGCAAGGCCAATTCATATAGAAACATGAATCAGTAATATGCTTAGACAGAGACAGCATGGCTGAAGGTTTCTCCTGATATTATAGATTACTGTATGTGGGGAGAATTCAGCCAGACAATATCCTATGGGCATTTTGACATTAAAAAGTCCAGAGGAGTCTTATATAGCATTGGAGTCTGCAGTCTGCATCCGGTACCGTGATCGTGTCACCTGGGCCCAATGACACGATCACGGTACCGGATGCAGACTGCAGACTCCAATGCTATATAAGACTCCTCCCATATTGCTGTATCATGGCCCTGATGATGCCGGACGTTTTTAGGTTCAAAATATTGTGTAAGCCCAGCCATGAAAAGAAGGCACAATGTGAAAAATGGTCCACTTGAATGTAGTGTATGTCAGAGTTATCACTGAAAACCAAGCTATTGTCACTTCAAAACAGATCTGATCATGGTCTGGAATGACAGTGGCTTGGTATATTCTACCTGGCTGCATTTTTTAAACTTACTGCATCAGTGGTCTCAAGATCAATGGTATTTTAAAAATAAGACAACATATTAAGCTTTAAATCTCAATGTCATGGTTCTGATAGATGAGACCAAATAAAGCAGAACTCCAAGGCTTGAGTTTTACTCTAAGAACATGTTTATTGGATACAAAGTATCGACATGATCAAAAGTGAAACCAAGACTAAAGTTCCCTCCAAAAGCAACAATATTACAAAGTTAAAATTCCCACCCCAAATCTATGCAATCAACTACATTTCCCAATAGAATAGTTTGGCGGGCTTTCTGACATTAGACTCAACTCCCTAGCTGAGGAAACAGAAATGACCTTGGTTCCCACAGGACAAAGAATTGTTTAGGCTAGCATAGAACTTCCCATACATCTTCCCCCCAATCTCGTGGCAACCGAAAATGAACAAGATGGTTTCAGTCAGGTTCATTGCAGGTTTAACACTCAACTTATTTCTGAATCAATATAGAGTTATTTCTCTCCACCCAAAAGACAAGAATTTCAGAATTGTATAGCTTATCCTATTCATTCATGCCAACAGCAAGTTTACTGCAACTCAAATGAAATAATATTGAGTATTGTTTTGTTTTTTTGCTGATGAGAGTATTAATGAATTTTCATTTATATTTAGGTTTTTTCTTTCTAGTATGTTTTGAAGGGCAAAGGCTAAGGATTAGAGATGATATAATATGAATGAAGTATCATATTATTTTTTGGCGGCAAAGGTGTTAGCCTTTGCCGCCAAAAAATAATGTGATACTTCATTCACATTGCAATATGTTAGAAGCTGCCAAGAGACTCAGCTTTGTGGAATATCTGTGTTAAGGAAAATAAATAAAAATATCTACATTGTTTTTAAAAACAGCCATAGTTATTAATATACACATTGTTTTGACTGATCATCTCTGAAGTTGACAATGTAGGTTTTCATACCATCTCAGACAAACAATAAACATCACCCCATTAAATAAAGGAGTTGGCATTTATGAGTCCCTAGAGGGGAAAGGTGAACTGAGGTTGGCATATTCAGAGGCTTGCAGTGCAGAACATAAATGTCAGCAGAAAGCACTGGGTTGTTAGTTATTTAGGAACAAGCAGTAGAGCTGAACCTACTGAGCAAAGCTGAACACATGTGCCTACTGAACTACTGTTCTTTTAATACATGCAACTATTTTCATATGTACAGAAATTGTAGGTTATTGTAAGCTAGTTTGGGTGACTTTTTCATTATATTCAAATCAAGTTTAAGCATTTTACATTTCATAATTAGATTCTGTATCAAAATTTTGCAATATGTAATGACACAATAGATCTATTGTGGATCTATTGTGAAATCTATTTGGGAAGCTTATTGGTTCCTGAGAACAGATTTTAAAATTGCTGAAGGAGGAGAGATGTCTAAAATAATCTGCTGCAAGACATGTCTGTGCAATATGCTCCATTTCCAGGTCTTTGATTAGAGGTGAAGTTTATACATTTGGAGATATTTAGTTCCCTTTGGTTAATAATAACAACAACAACAACAATAATAATAATAATAATAATAATAATAATAATAATAATAATAATAATAATAATAATAATAATACCCATTGTCATCGGGGCACTGGGAACCATGTCCAAAAACTTTGCAAAGTATTTCAACAAACTGCAGCCTCCTGCAATAACTCCAGCAATGCTACAAAAAACTGTGCTACTCGGAACATCTTACATTTTAAGGAGGTACCTGGTTGATACCTAGGATGCTGGCAGCAACCCGTGTCAACCATCAGTGCCAGTCAATTTGAATATTCAGTTGACTGAGGTTCATGTCTAATGAATAAATAATAATGATGATGATGATGATGATGATAATAATAATAATAATAGTAATAAGCTGGAAGGGATCTTGGAGGTCTTCTAGTCTATACCGTTTCAGACAAATGGCTGTCCAGTCTGTTCTTAAAAACTTCCAGTGTTGGAACATTCACAACTTCTGGACACAGGTTGTTCCACTGATTAATTGTTCTGTCAGGAAATTTCTCCTTAGTTCTAGGTTGCTTCTCTCTTTGATTAGTTTCCATCCATTGCTTCTTGTCTTGCCTTCAGGTGCTTTGGAGAATAGCTTGACTCCCTCCTCTTTGTGGCAACTCCTGAGATATTGGAACACTGCTATCATGTAATCCCTAGTCCTTCTTTTCATTAAACTAGACATACCAATTCCAGCAACCATTCCTTGTATGTTTTAGCCTCCAGTCATCTTTGTTGCTCTTCTCTGTACTCTTTCTAGAGTCTCAACCTCTTTTTTACATTGTGGTGACCAAAACTGGATGCAGTACTTCAAATGTGGCCTTACCAAGGCATTGTAAAGTGGTATTCACACTTCACGTGATCTTGATTCTATCCCTCTGTTAATGCAGCCTAGCACTATGTTGGCTTTTTTGGCAGTTGCAGCACACTGCTGTCTCATATTTAAGTGATTGTCCACTAGGACTCCGAGATCCCTCTCACAGTTACTATTGAGCAAGATACCATCTATACTGAATCTGTGATTTGGTTTTTCTTGCCTAAATGTAGAACCTTAGTTTTTTACCATTGAATTTCATTTTGTTATAGCGCCCAATGTTCAAGTCTGTCAAGATTCTTCTGTATCTTATGCCTATCTTCTGGCTATTCCTGCCAGCTTGGTGTCGTTTGCAAATTTGATGAGTTCCCCATATATCCCCTCATCCAAATCATTGATGATGATGTTGAAGAGCACTGGGCCCAGAACAGAGCCCTGGAGCACCCCAGTACACACTTCTCTTCATGTAGATGCGGTTCCATTGAGGACCACAATTTGTTCTTTTGCTTTTCATTATATTGTACGTTGGTTTTCCCCAGAAACAGTATATCCTCCTCTGAAGAAATATTAGGCCCTTTTATAACATACCACAAAGACTAAGTTCATAGATTTGTTATGGTGTGTTAAACACAGCAATCAGCTGAGTTATTATTTATTTTTCTTAGTTAAAAGATTTGCATAGCCACCCATTTTAAAACACAACAAAACCAAGAACTATAAAATCTGAAACCATAAAATCAAAACAAAATTGGTATGTCAACCATCCTCTCGGAATGCTTCATATCCAACTCTAGTTTCATTGTACTCAACACCTGGGTAAAAAGCCAGGTCTTGATGGCCTTCTGAAAGACTTGTGTGGAAGCCTGGTGACTCACTGGGGGGATAGCATTCCATAAGGTATAGGCAGCTATGGAAAAGGAATGCTTCCAGGGTTCCAAGAGGGACCCAATAGATTTCAGGGAAGAAGCCTAAAGTGTGGCTACCTTATCTGACTTGGCTGTGTTCTGGATGATTTGTAGCTTCCGAGAGGTCTTCAAGGGCAGCCCCATATAAAGCACGTTCCAATAATCCAAATGGGAAGTGACTAAGGCATGAGTGACTGTGAACAAGGCCTACCTATCCAAGAAAGAGTGCAATTGGCGCACAAGGTAAAAATGCCATTTTCTGCACATATATTATTATTGCAAGGTATTTAAATTACCCTAATTTAATATGGTACTAGAAGAGTCCTAATGGGCGGGCAGCAAATCAGATGGAACTTTTCAAGAATAAATGTAGATTTTGTTGAAATGTTGACTTTAGTTTGTAAAAATCAGAGTGCCTATGACATTTTATTGAGTTACTAAGTAATTTCAATAGGACAAAACAACCTTAACATTTGGTAGAGTTGGGTGGGAATGTATTCTGGGTTGGTCATAGATTATAACAACAATCTGAAAATTATGTACAAATGCAATATTTACAGAAAAAAAATGGATCTATGCTTCTGAGTCTATATTTAAAGAACAATTTTTGCAATAATGTTTCAATTCCTTGCAACTTGCTCTTCTTTGGCGCTCTTAGTTTCTACTTAATGTCCTATTTCATTAATCTGTTAGTCTGCAAAAAAGTGTGCAAATTGTTAGTCTTGGAGTGAGTTATAGAAAATAAACTGGTACCTATTTCTGAAAAAGTACATGTGAAATTAGATTTTGCACTAAACAAAAATACTGCTCAACTGATCATGTCATTCATTAGAAAAATAATTATTTCATTCTAGTGAAAGATGAAATTGTTTTATACGTTGACTCAGTTTCTCATTTTTCTCATTTTGATTTAAATTAATAACAGATTTATCAGTTTTCCTTTACAAAACAAACCTACCTGAAATGTCCTGCACTTTTTAAAAAGTACTTTCAATAACATGTTTTTCAGTGTTTTCTAATATAATGCAGTTATCTTTTTCTAGCACACATATTTTGTGCATGTTTTCCTAAAGATAAATCTTTTTGTAGACTTTTTCTCCATCTGAGTGTGTACTAATTCACAAATTAGTTTAGAAATAAGTGAATTTTCAGATTAAAACTAAATTAGGTTTTTGTTGGTTCTTAGTTCTTGATCCTGTTGCATAAACATTACATGGATTTTATTATTGTAACAAAAGTTTTATTGATATCTGCAACTAGATTATATATGTCAGAGTATGGCACGTGCAGAAATAACTTATTACTTCCACTGATGTTACCCAACTCTTGCATTTCTTTAGGAAAAATATTGTCCAAATTTTATTTTCAGTTTGCAACTCCATTTTGATTCAGTTGAAGAAATTCCTTGTACAGTTTTTCTTGTGCCTCATACATTTTCTTTAATTTCTTCATCTGTCCTTTGCTGAGTTCTTTGCCTTCTACATCATGGGTTGGAAGCCCCTAAAAAATATTAATTCAATATCAATGAGTGAAGAGATTTCAGTTTCAAATACTTATATGAATGAAATGATGATCGGAATGGCCTTGAACCAGCCTCTTTTGGTCTCTTCCATGAGACATGTTGAATAATATTAGTGCTGTTATCTTACAAAGTTCTGCATTATAAGGATTATAACTGATTACATTTGTTAAGCACTTTAAACATTTGAAGTAATCATGATTATTTATACTGGTAGTTTTTTCCTTCATTCCTGAATCCTGAATCGTGTGTATGTGTGTGTGTTTAAAGTCACAGTATTCTTACATTTTCGTCAAATTGGGAATATTTGTCATGCTCAGATTTAAACATCTCTCCAGGTGGAATTTTCATTTTCGCAAGTTTTGCTGCCTGTAACATAAAGTAGATATCACAATTCAGGAATAAATAACATAGTAAGAATTACAGTTAGTCCTTGAATTATAACAATTCATTTAATGATCATTCAAGGTTACAATGGTATTGAAAAAAGTAACTTATGACAAGTCCTCACATTTACGACCATTACAGTGTCCTGTGGTCACATGTTCAATATTTATGACACTTGCAATGTCCTGGGGCTACATCATTGCCATTTGCACCCTTCTCATAATCTTCCAACAAGCAAAATCAGTGGGGAAACCAGGTTTACTTAACAACTATGTGATTTGTTTTAACAACTGTGGTGATTCTCTTAATGACTCCAGCAAAAGAGGTCATAAAATTAGATGTGCCTCACTTTACATCTGCATCACTTAGCGATGGAAGTTCTGGTCCTAATTGTGGGGGTAAGTTGAGAACCACCTGCACCATTGCCACAACATTTTTTGTTGCTCACATTGTAATAAACATACCCAACCTTCAGCTAAAAATAAACTTTGATCAACCCTTCAGATAGAAATAGATGTTCACGTTAATATCATAAGCATGCTATGCAAAAGCACAAAAGTCTTTACAGTGTAGAATGACTTGGACAGTGAAGGCAAAATTATCTTCAAAGTCTGTAGTGACTGTGATATCACCGCCTACCATTCAGTTCATGATATAGGTTATTTACCTCTTGTTCTTGTTTTTTCTTAGCTGCTTCTTGTTTTTTCTTCTTTTTCTCTTCTTCAATCTAGGTGAAATCATAATAAAGAATGATTATTATTTTAAAAACAATATTAAAATCACTGCACTGTATGCATATATTCCCCATCCTTCAAGTCTGATTATTCTGCATCATCACAGCAGGGTGTATATTCATGAAGAACAGTCTACCTGCTGGAGCAAAAAAAACATCTATACTAGGGTAGCAATGATATTAGGAAGATGCTGGAGGTGATTGATCACTTTAAGGACAACAGCAAAAGCATCATTTCATACCACATGGGAGAAGGCAGTGGTAAACGAGTCCCGTGTTTTTTCCAAGAAAAAGTGACTGATAATATACTGTTGGATAGTAGGCCCCTCAAGTAAGATAACAATATGCAGCAGAGGAAATATTGAGGATCTTTTGGAGTACCAATGGTGTTATGTCACAGCTAGATGTGGGATGTCTCGTCATGAAGGAAAAGTAAATTTGAAGTGGCAAAGATTGAATTACAGGGGAACATGAACTGGAAGAAGCATGAACATGAGAAAAATGGGAATGGTGGAAGGAAAAAGAAGAGGACAATCAGTTACAAGTAGATAAACTCAGAGTAGCAACACACAAGGAATGAAATGGGGACGAAATCATAAGGGCTATGCCCTCATGATGTCATATATAGATTAAGGGAGCATTTCTTGCTCTAGCAAATAGCATGTGTGGATTAGCCCCCAAATCCCTAGTAAAATTTGTACTCATAAACAAGTACAGAGACACATGACTACTTTTCTGCTCCTAGCTCATGCCTAAGTGATGGATTGTTCTAAATTAAATGTATAGAAAAAAATAATTTGAAGAATAAAATGTAGAACCTTTTCCTTTTCTTCTCTTTCTTTTAGCAAGGTGTCTCTGTCTACCAACTTGACCACAGTTGGAAGTCCTAGAGGAAAATAAAAAAAAACAACTTTTAAATGCTTTTACATATGTCATTACTACGGTTTATCCAGTCCATCATCCATATAAATTGTCTGGAATCAAGCTAGATTGCTACTGTAGTGTTTCATATTAGCAACTGAAAAGAGAAGCCAAGACAGAGCTATTTCTTTACCTTCATGATCTTCAAACCGAACTCCATGCTCTGGAAGGATATCATCTCGAAGCGAATCGCAAAGCTTCAGAACTTCACACACTACAAGAACAATGAAAATGTTGAAATTTAAGTTAAAAAAAATTTTCTGGTCAGCTGGACAAGGTGAAGACATTTTCTTAATGTTTCAGTGGGTTTTCTTCATGATATAATTTTGCTAAATTTTTCTGTTTTTGTTTTAAAGGAATAAGCATTTGAGGAAACAAATGTATACTACACAATCTGAGAATTGGAATGACTGAAACTTTCCAGGAGATGCCTCATTATAATATATATTAGTTTTTGTAGCTCTGCATTTTGCTTGAAATGAGTATTTTCTCATTGGCAGCAATTTTTTCATATCTGAGCCAAAAATAATACTGAACCCTGAATTTCGACAGCCAGAATTGAAGACTGAATTTGGGAAAATCCATACAATTATACAACTTAGCCCCCTGCATAAATAAACTTCCATTATTCCAGTGAAATTGACTAAAATTGCAATCTTAAATAGATTTCCTACCACTTAAATTCTTTCAACTTCCAGGGAATTCTTAACTAGTAAATATGCTTAAAATTGCACCAAATAAACCACAATGAAACATTATATGCTTTTTAAGAAATACATAATTGCATCTGCTTTTGTCCATAGAAGCAAAGGGTATAGGAGCTAATAGGTGAATTTAAGTTCCTTATCTCCAAATTATATCACACTGATATTTTGCAACAAGAGTTGGTTTTTCTTTAAATGCTTCTCAATGTCCTGATATTATAATTTATTTTGGGGCATTTTTTTCACCTCAGTTATCAACTAAAGATTCAAAAATCAAATAAAGTCTTTGCTAAGAACAGCCACTATACTCTCAAAGTTCCCAGTCTCTGCTGTTTTTGTTCAATGAATAAAAATATTTTATTTACATATCATTTTAATATCCTAGCTAAAACTCTTCTGATCTAAAAACAAAAGAGATCAGCAGCGCCTGAATGAGTCCTTTGTTACAACACTAATGATCTCAAAATGAGATTTCCACATGTAAATGATTAAGCTCTACAATGCCTAGAAGCAGGGGAAGAAAGGAGCCATGTTATGGCATGTAATGGCATGTTAATTAAGATTCTTTGACTTGATATTGTGTTTCAGCCATAAAAATATGCTTTGTACAGCAGGCAATAGAATCTGGGCAACCCAAACAAGTACAGCCAGGAAGTGAGAAAACACGGTACACTTCTTCCTTTCTTTCTTTTATAAGTGTGCTTTAAAATAATAAAAATTCATGCAGTCACCAGTAAACACACCACAGTGCCATAAAAATGGAGAGTTATTTCTAATAGCAAACCGAAATAAGTAAGCCTGAATGTAAATGCAGAGTGTCACTTCCAAAACGTGCTCAGCTTGTGACTGAAAGGGGCTCCTGTCTATTTGCACATTTTGCACAAGGGACTGAAGCATTAGTTGTATGTGGAAACAAAGGATTCCCTTTTGTAACAGTGGCACACAATTTGTATAGACGTCTATTTATAACCAGAAAAATCTCACCTTTTTTTTCCCTGGCAATTTGCCTTACCCCTTCTCTGAACTCAGATAAAACATGAAGATATGGCATTACTGTAGATTCAAGCTGCAGCATAAAAAAAAGGCACTTTAAATATCATTTCCTTCCTAAACTACTTTTACCCATTCTCTTCCAAACTAGGTGGATTTCTAAAACCATTATCTACATGAGGTGAATGAATGAAGCAAAGGAGCTCTTATCATACCTGAGTTTTATACAGGTGGTCCTCGACTTAATGACCACAATTGAGACGAAAATTTCTGTGGCTAAGCAGGACAGTTATGACTTTTTTGCCACAGTTAAGTGAATCACTGTCAAGTTAGTAACAAGATTGTTAACTGAATCTGGTTTCCTCATTGACTTTGTTTGTCAGAAGGGAGCAAAAGGTGATCACAAGATCCCGGGACACTGCAACTGTCGTAAATACGAGCCAGTTGCCAAGCATCTGAATTTTGATCACATGACCATAGGAATGCTGCAATGGTCATAATTTTGAAAAACGGTCACAAGTCATCTTTTTCAGTGCCATTGTAAGTTCAATGGTCACTAAATGAATGGTTGTAGGTCAAGGACTACCTGTTGAGCAGATAGACAATATAATGCAAGACACTCAGGCAAGACAGAAAACTGGATAACTTTTACATTCTTTGTTTTGGAAAAGACAAAATATATGGGACAGAGCATGGTCCAAAAGAAGAAATCTACCGTGCCCACCCCTCCTCATTTCAAGCAATGGGTCTTATCTGTTGATAACATCTGATATCCTGTGATTGATGGAAATGCAGAAAGCTGGATACCTCTTTCTGATGTCAGAATGCTCCCTTAGTGTATCTAAACAAAGCATTTGCACCATTGCCATATTCAGGCTGAACTAATGCAGGTCTCTCATATAAGTACTTGGAATAAAATTGTTTATTTGAATAAGGCTCTTACATGAACAAAAGCGGCTTTCTCATGACCCCCACTATTCACAATATCAGTATCAGTCAGAGGTTACACTGATGAACAAAAGATAGTCGTACTGCCATGAATTGACAAATACTATTTTGATATTCACTAATTTTTTCTGTGATGATTATATCAGGGCTATGTTGGTTTACGCTGGTCTTATTGTAGCACATACCCAGGAATTTCAATTTGTACAATCAGATTCCTTTCTGTTGCTAGATCTAGTGCCATTTTCTGCACCGATCTGTCTTTTTTTAGGGTTAATTCATATACGGTGATCAAATTATTTCCCTATATACTGTTAAAACTCGCAGGTTTGTTTGAGTATAAGCTTTAACTGCGCGAAATGGTGCATCATAGGGCAACAATTTGTGAACCAAGATACTACAAATGGGCTTACAGAATGCACCTAAAATCCAGGATTCATGATTTCCATGGAATTGAAATTTAGCAAATTTTATAAAACATTTTAGGACACAACATAAAATGTTATAAAATATTTCCTGTCCTAATGTTTGACTGTGCTATATAGTTCAACGTGGACTATTTCAAGGCAGAAATCTCTCAAAGTATTGCAACTTTTCCAATTAAGGCAGTATGTTAGAAACTCTGCCACTGTTGAAGGCATTGAGGAATCTGGTAAGGAAACATCCCTGGCACAACGACCCAATGGGTCATAGCTTGCTTAGTTGCTACCTAAAATGTTGAATGAAGTGTAACTAGTAAAAGCATTGTGGCTTTAACTAAAGTGCTCAGTCTTTTAAATAGAATACATCATCTTCCTAAACAAGTTAGAAAACATTTTTTGCCAATCTTAACCTAGAACAAAATATGGTGATCTTCACATCTCTACTGTTATATCTGATTTGTTTTCTATTATATTACCCAAGTTTATATAATAAAAGCATGCTATTTCAAAGAATAATATGTATGTGTACATTTTGTTCTAGCAATTATGTCTTTCGTATACCTTCCTTTTAAAAATTCAGTGCCCATTGGTTCCCATTTCCCATTAAATGGCAGGAAGAACTTCCTATTCTATATATGTATGTGTGTGTGTGCATGTGTAACAGAATAAAACAAAACAAGACGCAGGGTAAAAATACACTATTACTCCTATTCCTACTACCACCACCACTGCTATGTTTGTTGAAAGCTTGCTTCAATGTCTAATCCAATCTTTAAAAACCATGAATAGTTATAATATCAGTAAAATATGCTTTCCACTTACATTTAATGCATGACCGTTTCTTCCAACTGGGAAACCAATTCCCTCCTCACTTTCTATTGTGCCAAACACCTATGCAAAGGAAATGTATACAAACCTGAACATATAGATTCACACTTACTAGCAGGTCATTTTTAAGTGTTAGAAATTTCAATCAAAAATAACATGGATGCAATTTGAGTTACCATGCATGGTTTCATATTCCACACATACAGCGGAACAATAATATAAATTCCTGTAGATAGATATCAACTATTCTCCAAGACGTCCCTGCTAGGGGAAGAAGGCTGTTCTGTAGCACTTTTGGGCATGATGCAAATTTTAATTGCTCCTGAAATAGTATTGCCTGATGATTGTCAAGATTAATACATTAATTACTTATGTATTTAACCTTATTACTGAATTAATAAAGTATAGACTGCTCTGAGTCAGTTTTTGGTTACAGCATCATAAACATTTGGGAAGGAAGGGAAAAAAATAAGTTAATAAGTAAGTAGCAGTACTAATGAACCTTAAGGCATATATTAATTTCTAGAAAGAGTCATTCAAACCCCAACATTCTTATTTAAGTAATTGCCAGTTGTATTCTGAACCACAACAAATCTCCAAGTTCTAATCCAAACCATAAAAAAACTAACCACCAACATGCATCCTTAACAAACAATACATGGCCAAATTTGAAAGCTTTATTCAAAATCCCATACCTTGAATATGTGGGTAAGATAAATGCTAATATTTTCTAGCAGCATTCTATTTGGCATCTGTCGGGCAGACTTCTTTGCAGCAATATATGAATTACATTGACTGACCAATGATCGCAGCTCTTCCAAGACTGTACGCGTATCAATGTTATCACATAATGCTTCATGTACAGCTTCTTTCTTGTCATAAAAACTATGCAAAAAAAGAAATTAAGAAAAAAATCTTTACATTGCGCTTAAATCATTTGAATGAAAAGATTTTGATAGTAATTGGAGAAAAATGAACTGAAAGCTTAGTCTAAAAGAATTTCTCCCAACTGGATGAATATGTATTAAATTGGCAAATACTGAATGTTACACAAATATGATAAAAAAATGTAATTTGCTCTGTGCATCAGTGGGATCTAATCAAGAAAGAGATCCTGGATCTATGAGGGATAGGTCAATAAAATCAACTTAGTCTGAAGCAATTGTGAAAAAAAGGAGATAAATAAAACTGACAATACTGTTATGTCTTATTGAAACGTATTGTGCAATCATCTTTTTTAAATGACTATTTTAATTTCAGAATCTCAAAAGGAACAATATAAAGCTGGAGAATGCAGAAAAGAGAAAATGATATTATCAAGAAGCTAAGCAACTCCCCTATGTGGAAATGTAAAAATATTTGAGTAGAAAAAAAAGTAATGGTATGAAATAGAGGCATGTAGAATTATGTATGGGTGGAGATAATTTACAGAAAGAAAATTATCTTTTTTAAAAATATATTTTATTAATTTTTAGAATAACAATCTTTAGTACTTGGTAAACAACGTGTTGTCTGGGTTCATATATTTAACAACAGTCAATAATAATGTCTATGATTTCATAATCAACGTACTAATTTCTCTTTCAATAGTGTTCTCCTTTTACCAACCTTGAGCAAATATAGTTCTTAGTGCTTTTAATACATACAAAATTGAATTTAAGCATTTTTCTAGTATTTATGCGAATAACAATAACATTAGTATGTAGCGTCTTTTCTAATCAGCTTATGTTACAGTTGTATTTGCAAAAAATCATCTTATGTAAATCACTATAGGTCCTGTTTTCAGAATTTTTATTTAAGCTTAATTTCCTCTCAGTATTCAAAACATTTCTTGTCAGTTATAATTTTCTCAGAATTGAGTACATTTAAATATCCAAAAAATTTCATTCACTTAAATCATCCCAATATTTTTACATTTCCCATATCATAAAAAAATACTATACTATTTATAAATCCTATCTTTTACTATAAAACCCATTCATATCCAAAATTTAATTATTTTTAAACCATATTCAAACAGGTGTTTAATCTTATGGTATTCCATCTAGTAGGTCAAATCATCTCTCTTAAATCTGACTCTCACCTATTCTTATTTAATCTTAATTTCCCCTCAGTATTCAGTACATTTCTTGCCAGTTATAATTTTCTCAAAATTGATTACATTTAAATATCCAAAACATTTCGTTCATTGAAATCATCCCAATATTTTTACATTTCCCATATCATAAGAAAATACTATACAACTTATAAGTCACACCTCTCTTACTATAGAACCCATTCATATCCAAAATTTAACAATTCTTTTAACCATATTCAAACAAGTGTTTAGTCATGTAGTACTCCATCTGGTAGATCAAATCATCTCTCTTGGGTCTGGCTCTCGCCTTCTTCTTTTGCCAAGCAGCTTTCTGAATCAATGTGTTCAGCTTGCCAGGGGATTCTTCCTGTATTTTTATGAGGGTTGTTAAGAATGGGAAAGACAAATGGAGTGAAGCGCTTTCGAGGGGGAGTTTTACCCATTTATATTCGTTAAGAAGCTTCCACTTTCCTTCTCCCTCAATTTCTCTGTTCATTTTTTGTCTCCCAAACTCTAGTGGTTCTCCTGACAGCTCTATAATCCATTTTATTGGATCTTCTTTCTTATCCTCAGATTTGTTTTGAAGTCCTGAAAAATAGAATGTTTTTTCCATTTCCAATATTATAGCAGAATTTTGCAGGTTTTTCTTTGTCTGTATTAAGCTTGTGATTTTCTTCGTTTATAGCCTCTATCTTTGGATCACTTTCCTCTGGTTTTTGTTCTATTGTCTGTTTTACTTGTTCATTCTTTGTCATCATTTTCTGAGAGTTTTTTAATTGGGAGTTTAAGTCAAGGATGTACTCATTTATATCATCAAAATTATTTTTAATCTCATCATGATTTGAAACAATTGTCATTTGAATTAATTGCAACATAGCGTGCATTTCCTCCTGGAAGGTATTTGTCTTGTCTTGAAGTATTACTCCTGCAGATCTCTGATATTCCAGACTGGGGATTTTAGAAAAGAATATTGAGCGTGGTTTCCTTTCATTTTTGGTTGGGTGTGCAACCTCCATTTTCATCAAACCAACCAACCTTAAGTTCCAAACACCAAAGTCTTATATAATTCTTATCTTTATGTACAGTCTTTATAGTCCAATGCATTTCCAGTTGCCAATCCATCACAAACAACTATATTTTATAATGGTTCTTCTGCTCAGGGATCCTACAATTATCAACCAGCCAAGGTTGCAGTCCAAAATATTCAACCACTTAAAAACAATCCAGTAATTTTTCCCCTAGAAGAATAGCCAAAAATTCAAGGTTTTTCTTTCTCTGCAAATGATTTTCAATCTTAAATATCACAGCTTAGTAAGTGTTTATAATCCAAGAAGTTCAGCAGTTTTTATAACAATTGTATTTCTCATTCTGCAATAGATAGCCCAGTGTATTTTCTTTCCTCTATTCCCAGCTGTTCTCTATTTAGCTAAAAGTCACTGAGGATCAAAAGGAACAAGTTGTTCTCTCTTTCTGGGCGTCTTGCTGTAGGTCTATACTCTGATCCACCACTAGATGTCAGTAACTATTTATTTTCCAACTTTTAAAACGAAAAGATTATTTTCTTGTATTTTCATCAATATTCTTTCAAATGGAAAATCTTAACAATTTCCATAATTGTCAGTTTTGTCCAGATTGTAGCCTTACATTAATCCATTTCAATGTATTTCTGTCCCCCATGAAAATTAAATCGCCGCTTCCGTCTATGGAAGGGTGAGGTTATAATCCCCTTCCTTCTCACTTTCAGAGGATTTTTTGCTTCTTGGGGATCTTTTCCAGGAAATCAGTTTCAAAATAGAGAAGAGAAGATCAATATTCTCACCCAGTTCCAAACACGTTGTTCACAATTGTTCTTAGTTGGTGCTTTTGGACTTTGGATACCAGTAGCTTGGGCTAGTCACTGGAGTGCACCTGCTAGCCTTTCTCCTGTCAGTTTGGAGGGCTTCCCCCGGATCAAAGGGATCGACTGCCATCTTTCCCTGATTGACGGAGGGGAGCTCCTTCTTCGTCACCTTTCTGGGATGACTTTAGACCAGGGGTGTCAAACTGCCGGCCCGCAGGCCGGTTTCATCATGCCGGAGCCGCGCCCACCCCATTGCCAGCAATGGCAAAAAAGCTCTGATACGTCGTGCGACATCATGTGACGTTGCGAGTTCGACATGCCTGCTTTAGACCCACTTAGGGTCCCCTGGCAGGACAAAACCAGACGGGTGTGGAGCCCCACAATCCCTTGGCCGCACTGCTACAACGCAAAACCGGAAGTCCAGAAAGGAAATTATCTTATTTTCTCATACCTAGTACTTAGAATAATCCAATACAAATAAATGGTGGAAAATTCACTGAACAAACACAAAAGTATTTATTCAAATGCATATCTAAGTGTGGGACTAGCTTCCTTATATTATGCTAATTATTATCAACCTAGATTACTTAAAGGAAGAATAAATTATATAATATCTATATTCTGCCTTTAGGATCAAAGATAGCATTGAATATTACTTTTATGAAATAACATGGAGGAAGTTATTATACCCATGCCCTGCTTTAGCATGAGATCTTCCTAGATATCTACTTGGTTAATGAAAAAACCAGAAGCCTGACTAGATAGGCCTTTTCTTCTCCAGCAATACTTTGTGGTTCTCAGTATTTGCTCATTAGTCAAAGATAGTCAATCTGGGGCAGTGCTTAAGGCATCATGCCAGAAACCAGGAGACACAAAGCAGCTGGGAGATCTTGGGCCAGTCACTCTCAGCCCTTACAAGAAGGCAACGGCAAACCATTTCCATAAAATCTTGCCAAAAACCCTGAAGAGAGTAGTTTAGGCAGTTGCCAGGAGTCAACACTGACTTGAAGGTATTAAAAAAAAGGGGGGGGGAGGGAGAAAAAGAGAGTCCAGAGGGCTGACACTGAGAACCTATCACACATACCCAACTATGTTTAGATCTTAGATTAGGTCAGGCAAAACATTTGCAGCTGTTCTACAGCCAGCTTGAAAGATTCGGACTGAAGTACATCATTTCTGTAAGATATTGAGCAAGCCAAATTGATACAATGCAGCGGTAAACAAATGCTTCTGGCTTGGAGGTTGCATGGGACATGACTAGCAACTCTGGAACATCATTGAAACAGCCTCTTCAGGCTTTTTTCCCTTTGGGGTGAAAGGATAATGTTTAAGGGACAACCAGATCTCCCCTCAAACTCTGCTTCTTCCCTTGAAAACTAGAATATTGTAAAGGAGAAACTTTTTGGACTAGAATCATGCACTTTGCTTTCCTATGTGTTCCTGGTGGGTGTGGCGTGTGGCATTCCAGTTCCATAGAATGAGAAGCCCTTGAAGGCAGCACCCAGAACTGTGGATTCCATGAATAGTAAGACAGAGCTTGTGTTGTTTTACTAAGTTTCTCAGGAGGAAAAAAAAAAGATATTTCCCAGCTAGAATTAAAGCAACCGTTACTATATGAAAATACACTATAATATAGTTACCACGCCTTACAATAACAATTTTTATTTGTAATGGTTTTATCAGAATATTACTTTTTGAATTTTGTTAGACTATTGTAAAAACCAAAACATGGCTAAAGATTTATGCAAAATAGCACTTTTGCTTTATTTAGATCTCTACCTATGTTTGTGTGGAAGGATAAAAACCTTTTAGCAGCAGCTAGAAATGTCAGTCAGTCAATACCCTGGTAACTGAAATACTGAGTATGTATCTACTTTGGTTTCTGCAAGGAATTATTTGGGGGAGGAGAGGCAACTCTGCACAAACAGATTTATGAAGAATCTTAAGGTATTAATTGTGGGCAGAACAGGGAAATTACAATGAGGGCCCAGAATGGAAAAAATGAAAAAAGCCTATTAAAAGTAAAGCACTGAGATGACACATTACAACAGTGCATATAACTACTCTACCAATGGGTACAGATATAACAACCATGTGTTCAGCAACTGTTCAAACTCATGGTGGTTCTGAATAAGTGGTAGTTGTGACCAGTCCTTGAGTTTCAACTGTTGCGGTGTCCCTCTTCCCCTGCTGGTTCACAATCTGGGCACTAATTGTGATGTTGCAGTGATCCATGGTCACGACTCCAATTTCTGATGTTCCCTGCTGGCTTCCACAAGCCAAGTCAAGGGAGAAGCAGATAGGAAGTTGGAAGCCGCAATCACATGAGATCCTCACTTAATGACCTGCATGGTCCTTGCCTAAAGACAGCAACCAGGACTGCTGGAATTACCAATGATAAGCAGCACAGTCACATGACATTGCACTTTATGACTGTATAGCTTAGTGATGGCAAGTCCACTCTGAACTGCTGTCATAAACTGTATTGCATTTTGACTCATAAGCCAAACTACAAAAAACTTCTGAAAGGCAGCCTGACTAACTAATAATTAATTTAGGTATAACACTAACCCATGATTTGTTGTGGCATGCTAGAATATTGTCTGAATTGTACACTGGAGATAGATCTTAATTCTAGTAGGTAAAAGTCAGCCAGCTTTAGATACTTGGTTTTGAAACTGGCTAGTCTCCATGTAAGATTAGTCACAGTTTTCCAGGTATGGATGATACAGCAGTTGGTTTAATCAAAAACAGGAATAGAAGCCTTCTGTCTTATCAGACCATGGGAAAAGAAGGGAGAAGTTTACAAATCTGGAGAGCAAGACTGTGATTGTTCCTATCATGGTAAACCATGGTTATTATATCCAAACACAATGAAGGTTTCTGAACAAAAATGTTTCAATTTGCACTGTGCAATCCTACTTCAGATAGATTATCTGATAAAGAATGAATGCCTCTTAAGAATGTCCAGCTCTGGGAGGCCAAAACAAGTTTGATATCTTTGTGACCGAATATTAAAAAAAATGCAGCCTGGGAGCCAGCCAAGAGTGGAACCGAGTTCCAGGAATTCAAGGTGGGGCTTCCATGTACTTTCCTCTTCAGGGGCTAAAAAAAAAAACAGCTATGAAATAGTCACATAAAACTGTGCATAGTGAAAACTGCTGTCAAATTCAGTTTGGGGTTTCAGAATCTGAATTACTTTTACTGTAGCACTGATTTTGTGCCTCCAGCAAAATGCTGAGAGTGCTGCAAATGGCCTACGATTGTAATTTCCACCATGCTTATGTGGGGAAAAGCCACTGCTCTTGCTTTTGCAGCAGACCCTAAAACAACTAGTTACTGCAAAAGAATTCAGTCTGAAAGAAGGAAAAAAGGAAGTCTGCTGTGGGTCCCTGAGTGCTGATAGTACCCAGATGATAGCAAGGCTAATTTTTGCCCAGCTGAAAGAAAAGCGAGGCATGTAAATGAGTGGATCTTCTACCTGAATTTGGATGCTGCTGATCTAGGTCAGGGTCTCAAACTCAAACTGATTCAAAGGCTGCACGAGGCTTAGTTTGCTCACCTGAGGCTTGTCATACTGAAAGTTTATAGTGGCATAGATACAAAAATATAAAAAATGACAAATATTGTTAATTTATTAAATTAAAAATCCAGGACTTATGCAAAACACAGCTGCCGCTGAACAACTGTTTCTCTGCCCACTTAGCTGCTAGAGTTTTTTATTAACTTGAATAATATTTGGTTTTATTACTGGATTGATAAGTACTATTTTAAGATCATGTCTGGAATGACAAAAGTTAGGAAACTTAAATTAGCACAGCTCAAATATTGCTCCCCCCCCCCTTTCTTTTCTCCCTCCTTGCTTAGCAGAGATATTTCTTTCTTTTTTATCTTTTTCCTGTTCTCTTTTCTTCTCCCTCTGTGTCTAGCAGTGGAAAGATCTTGCTTGCTTATTTCTCTTATTCCTTGCCTGGCAGAGAGACCCTCATGGCAGAGTAGCCAGATCTGCCTCTCCATACCTTTCCTTGGACAGCCTTTACCGCTATATCCTGGCCCTTCCTCCCAAGTGAAGCTGTGCCTATCCACTGCTTGTGTCCGGAAAGCCTGACACAACCTTAGAAGCAGTTTTGGCCCAGAGCATCAAGGTGGGCAATGGATCTCTTGGTATGAAGGGCCTCTGGGGCACCAAGTGCACAGCCCAGCCAATCAGGCTCTACTCATACTAAGAGTCAGCCAAGATGAACTACTATGCTGCCACTGCTGCCATGCCACTCTTCTCTTTGTAATGTTTCTTGGGGCTCTGTGCAGCTTTCAGCCACCGGACCTTGGTGGACCATGATGACCACAGCAACTACAAAGTGTTGAAAACTGCAGTCTGAAGAAAATGATGGCTGTGGCCAGTTGGTTGCATATGTGAGGTCCCTGGTCTACGGTCTTCTCCCACTTCTTTGGATGGCCTTCCCTGGTTTCTTTTAATTTTTATCAAACCAAGGAAAGAATGGGCCAGAAGAAGTGTTTAAATCTGAAGTTTTCTTTATCAGGAAACACAGCTCTCTTGAAAAGCTTACGAAGGGGACATTAGTTCTTTTTCCTACTTATGGATTTTATGGTAGCATTTTGTTTTACATTCTAGGAAACAATAAAACAATAAAATGTTAGCACACTTAAGCAGAAAAACTGACTGCAAAATGCACAAACAGAGCCTGGCATGTAGGTTTCTATGCCAAGCACTAAACAGCAAGATGAAATCAGTTAAGAAGGCATAGGATTGGTGCTATGAATGGCCTGGGTTGGTATGTGAATTAACAAGTAATTGAGTTTCAAGAAGGAAGTCTTTAAGCAATGCGCCCTGCCTGCTCTAAATGGAAATGCCAGTTTGAAAAACAGGCATTGACACAGATATACGGATATCTATTCATAAAGAGAGAAAGGAAAATGGTTAGCTCACCTTTTATTCAGTACAATTTCCTGGTTTTCCCATTTTTCATACTGGCTTGTCACATCAGCAGGAGCCCGAAGGATATCCTTTACATTTAAAAAAAACTCCTAAAAAGGGAAAGGAAAGAGCCCACAATCTGTTATAAAATATACTGTTCAGATAGTTATTCCAATACTCATTTTCAGTCTAAAACAGGACTAACCCAGCAAGAAAAGTGAAATTTCATCACCTGCTCTGTGTCTCTGTGTGGCCTTAAAAATGTTTTTGCAGAATATGGTGGAACATGTTAACAAAAAAGATTACTGAGTCAATCAAAGTTAAGACCCTGCCAAAAAGGTGGATGATCTGAAAGAGTTTTGCCGCTTTCCCTACCTTCATCTTGCTTTGTATATTGATTTAAAGAGTGCGAACAATAAACTAAGAAAACAGGCCTTTGCAAGTTTTTTTTATTTCTAATTAGCCTTTTAAGGAAACCCCTCTCCACTATAATACAGATTAATCTTGGAGGATATTGTCACTTGACTTAACCCGGCAAGTTAAGTGGCAACCAGCAACTCTATACCAGGGAAAAGGAAGCTGATAGGATTCTTCTTGGCTTCTTCCAATAATTAATCAGTCCTCATTGTTCCTACAATGTATTGTTATCGTTACATATTACTCACAACCCTGGCATGAGGGTGAGATTAGGGCAAATGATGACATGTGATGTCGGTTTTTTTTTCATAATCACGATTGGTAGTACAGGTAGTCCTTGGTTAACAATAGCAATTGGGACCAGAATTTCCATTGCTAAGCAATTCGGTTGCAAAGCCCAACATCATGCAACCGTACCATTTTGCAATGGCCGTTCCAGCACTTCTGGTTGCTGTCGTTAAGTGTGACATCAAGTCGCTATTTGCAATTTCCTGTCAGCTTCCCCACTGCCTTTACTTGTCAGAAGGTGCTAGTGAAGATTGCAAATGTGATTATGTGGCTGTAGGACAGTGCAAGTGGTGATTGCAAGCCGGTTGCCCAGCACCCAGATGACAATCATGTGATTGTAAGGGTGTTACACTGGCTGCAACCACAAGGACCTGTCATAAGCCCCCCTTGTTCAGCACCATCATAGTTTGAATGGTCACTGAACAAATAGTTGTTATGCAAGGATTATCTGTAGATGCTTATGCCACCTTGTGAACTGGGCCCACTCCATTTGTGATCTACGACCTGCATAATGGCTTCTGAAATTCTGACCCCCAATGTTCCTACTTCCTCTTCGTTATTTTTGTCAGATAACAAAACTAATGAACCCATGAATGACTACCACATATGGCTAGTGGCCTGATTTTGGTCTGGTAGATCAAGGTGTGTAAGCCTACCTTATTATTTTGTGCCACAATCTTGCATATGAAGGAAGGAACAAAGAACACCTGGTATTTTTCAGGAGTATGTCCCAACATCTGCACAACAGAACAATGAGAAGAAAGGAAAATAACTTACGCTTATGAATTTCTCATACTGGATAGTAGACTCCATGGTGTTCTTTGAATAGTCTAGAGTATCCTTCCAAGAATGCATAAGAAAAGCCAGCCTTAACTGCCGCGCTGTTGAGAGTTTTAAAGAAATAAATGGAAAAAAGCTGCATAGTAGGGACTCATAGCTGGCATAGGCCATTTAGGCTATCAATACATAGCTGCTCTAAAAAAAAAACCCAAAATACTTATTACAGAATAAAATAAATAATCTTAAATGCCAAAGATGACGGAGATAAGCTAAGCAACAGCTAGCGCCATTGTACCCATCAAAAATGAAATGTTTTTAAATTGATAGATCTTACCTGTATGCTGTTTTAATGCATCTTTTATTGTAATAAAGTTTTTCAAAGATTTGGACATTTTACAGCCAGCAATTGTCAAATGCCCAGTGTGTAGAAAATAGCGCACCCAGTGATCATTGTCAAAGTATGCCTACAAAAATCAATGAGACCAAAGAGTTATATTATAATATGAACCCCCATTAGATTGCAGCAACATTAAAAAAAAAGTGTGATCTACGTTGTAAACAGAATAAAAAATGAAGATATCTATAATTAGATAGGAAGCAATAGAAAAACATTTTTATGGTCAGTCTGAGGATTAGTAAGTTATTTCAGAAAATTATGGATGCCCTGCTTATGTACCATGATTCTAGGTAGCTGATATTAACAACAATAAAAACATAAGAAACAGTAAAAATCCAACCAGCACTTAGCAACCATTGAGTTACAATTGATCCAAAAAAGGGGACTTAAAACCCAAATTCAAACATCTGATGGTTGGGCCCTCTCCACTGTCACATGATG
This sequence comes from Protobothrops mucrosquamatus, assembly GCF_001527695.2. Lineage (NCBI taxonomy): Eukaryota > Metazoa > Chordata > Lepidosauria > Squamata > Viperidae > Protobothrops > Protobothrops mucrosquamatus. The sequence continues at coordinate 182,458 of NW_015387632.1, forward strand.
AACTTTGGGCAATTGACAACAGAGCCGCATTTATGACCATTTGCAGTAACTCGTGGCCAAATGATCATGTTTTATGATGGTTTTGCTGAAAACTGGCACTTGCTTCCATTTCAGAAAAATTGTGTCCACAGTAAAACATTGGTTTGCTTAACAACTGTGGTGTTTGCTTAATGGATGTGGGTTCTTTTAATGACTGCTGCCCAAAAGGTCATAAAATAGGGTTGGTGATATGACTGATCCATTTTATGACCATTATGACATATAAATGTTCTCTATGCATATAAATGTTCTTTTTGGAAAAAGTATTTTTGTTTCCATCTTGGTGAGGCTCAGCTTTTCTTTTTTTACAGGAATATACAGGATTTCAGGGGGAAAAATGGTCAAGCACTACTGGTTTAGTGCCTCACACCACTTACCTCAGATTGTGCCAACTCATTGTCATGGTGGGGGAAACGAAGATCAAAACCTCCTCCATGAATGTCCATAGATTCTCCTAGAATGGATCCAGCCATTGCAGAACATTCAATATGCCATCCTGGACGTCCCTATTAACACAGGGTGATAACTTATTAATCATGTACATTAATATCCTAGATGATTTAATACTAAAGGCTAACATGCACTAAATTCATTAAGTGATTTAGCTCAGTTAGTGAATTCTGGAGAAGTACAGAATGACTACAGAATGGTGATGGGCTCATAATTTGTTTAAGGTGGTGTCCTTCAAACTGAAGGATATATTTGTCTTTTGCTTAGGAATTAAAGACATTAGTAGATAAATATTTCTAAAGCCTCCAATCAGCTGATGGCTTAGAAAAACATTAGGATGAACTGACTATATAATTGCCTAAAACTGTAAAAACTGAAAAAGTCTGCTAAGAGAGCTGTGAGGCCAAAGATAACAAGAATAGGTTCATTATAACCAGCTCAGATGGGAAGACTGTTTAAAAAAAGTAAGCAAATAAACCTCATCTATAAAATTATTGGATCACAGAGGAAAAAAATACTCCAAATTGTATCTTTCTAGGGCCATTATTTCACAGCAATACTAGACAATTTTAATCTAAGAATCTGATCTGTACTGATTAGGTAAACACCACAGCTGAAAAAACAAAAGGTTATTTAAGTGCTTTATGAGCTAGCACCTTATACAGCTATATAGGTAGTCCTTGACTTACAACAGTTCATTTAGTGACTGTTCAAAGTTACAACATCATTGAAAAAAAGCAACTTAAGACCGTTTTTCACACTTAAAACCGTTGCAGCATCCCCATGCTCCTGTGATCAAAATTTGGATGCTTGGCAACTGGTTCATATTTATGACTGTTGCAGTGTCCCAGGGTCATGTGATCACCTTTTGCAATCTTCTGACAAGCAAAGTCAATGGGGAAACCAGATTGTTACTAAATTAACAGCTGCAGTGATTCACTTAACTGTGGCAAGAAAGTTGTAAAATGAGGCAAAATTCACTTAACAACTGTCTCACTTAGCAACATAAATTTTAGGCTCAGTTGTGGTTGTTAGTCGAGGAGTACCTGTATTTCCTGAATTTATAAAATTAATAATGGGTGTAGTTGTTACAAATTTATTCAGTACTACGGCACTACGGTACTCATTGTTAATTGGTTCTGGGTTGAGTGAGGAATACCAAAAATGATGAGTACCAAACAACTTTTTCCCATAAGGAATAATGTAGCGAGTCACAAGGCTGCTGACATCGAAAAGTTCTAGCTTGTGGGATGAGTGCTAAACAAACCATGACTACCAGGACAAAAATTGTGTGTCAAAATGCACTGAGTACCAAATTCGATGAGTTTCAAAGCAGTTGAGTACCAATGTACCATTATACATGGATTAAAATGCATATGCATAATATTTCATTTATTTCATTAAATGCCGCCCATCTCACTGTTTCGAGTGACTCTGGGTGTCGTATGCAATAAGAGTGTTCTGAACCCAAGGAGTCTGCTGCATAAGTGAAAATCACGTACAAGGAGGGGCACAAGATAAGTTTTCCTGCTTTGCCCGGTTACAGAAATGGCATTGTAGAATTTTTTTAAAAAAGCTTTCTCCTCCCCCAAGGGAGTAAGCTGTGTCTTCTGATCGCGCAACGGATGGCTCAATCTCAGCTATCCTTACTTTGCCCCAAGGAGAATCCCATGAAGGCTCTCCTGGTTTGGAGGACTTCCACAAAGCAAAATCATTTGGCGATCGCTTTTCATTTAAACGATCCACTGAGATACTCAGGTCACCTAGGAGAAGCAGAAGGAGGAATTACAAGAATCAGTAACTTCATAGTTTTCTCCAAATATTTTCGGAAAGATTCGTTTATGGAAATTAAATTACCTTCACCCTCCTGTAATGCTTTTTGATCTCCCACGGCTTCGGGGACCAGTTTTGCATAGGTGTGTTTCTCAGATGCGTCAAATTTTAGTGTATCAAAATAAACAGATCCATTGGACACATAACTAGAAGGCAAAATGACAGTTTCAATAGATAGGAACGTTGACACTACTTAATGTAAATAATATGCTTCAACACTTTTGCATGGCTGATTTTTATACAGAATTCAAGAAAGCTATGCTATGCTGTGGGGTTGATGTCTGGAATTGTAGCTCGGCTCATCTGGAAGACCCAAAGGTGCTTTTCAAAATGCAGCTGGACTTTCCTGGTTTTTATTTTTCCTTGAAAAACTTTTTGCTTCTCGTCCAAGAAGAATCAGAGTGCAAATGGGTGTGGAACCTTCTTGGGGCCGCTGAATGGCCTGAGTCCTTTCAACAGTCCCAAGAAAGTTCCACACCCATTTGTACTCTGATCTGGGTGATCCTGAGGGTACAGATACACCTCCAAGTGGCTTCAATGACTCTCAGAGAGTTAACCACCAACCTTCAGAGTGCTAACAACCAGATGACTGCAAAGAATATAAATCCTTCCATTCCCCACCATTCAGTCAGAACTGAAGAAGCTTCCTGGATGAGAAGAAAAATGTTTTTCAAGAAAAAAACTCAATAAAGTCCAGTTGCATTTTGAACAGCCCTTGTGGGACAACCATGACCTGGATGATTGAGAATCTCCATAGACAACTCATTTGGAAGCACCCAGCTGGGAAAAATGAATAAGAATTAAATTTATGAGCACTTGTAAAATAGCCAAAAAAAATTATTGTAATTCTTTGTTATGTAATGTAGCGAAAAGTTAAGACTCTCTTAGATAAAAAGGACATTGGAAATATTCCTTTATAAAAAAGCCACTGAATTGCTTGTTAGATATTCAAACTATTACTCTCGCCACTTTCTCTATATTATAGAGAACAGTGGGAAAATGTCAAGTTATACTCACCCATATCCATTATCTACAATCTTTTGAACAAAGTCCACAATTTCTGGTACATATTCACTAACACGAGTTAAGACATCTGGAGGTAATACCTGGAAAAAACCAAACCTTTTCTTTTTTCTGCTACACCAGAATCTCAAAATATATTCTGCTTTATAATTAAAATTATATAGTAGCATGATAATAATAAAACTTGGTAGGAAAATCTTAAGACAAATAGGAACTGATCCCCCCACACCTAATGTGCTTGGGCAATTATTCGGCTGTCAAGTCTGCTAACATTGGATGTTCTTGCTTGCCATATGTGAAGAAGCAAACATGTTTTATTTAGCCTACATATCACTCCTAGAGTTAAAGCAGACAATACTAGCCTAGTAGGTGGGAAAGTATGCCAGCTAATCATAACAATATCTCAGCATAGCACAGCCAAGGTCAGCGTAACAGGAGAAATAGGGAGGGAGAAATTCACACTTCAAACTAATTGGAGCATATGATTGATGACTGTAAAATGAAGGAGTGAGTTATGCATTGTTACGGTGCTTGGGGGTGGGAGGTTCAGTTTTTGGCTTTTTATTGTTCGCTCCGAAGCTATGTAGCCAAATAAAGGATTCTTTAAGGTAAATAAGCCTCAAAGTTCTTTGAAAAGCTACTTCTTTTAGGAACCATGTCATCAAGCCAAAAACCACAAACTTTTAAAACCATTTAGGGGTCCCTTACCCCAGTCACTATCCTTAAAATAACGGGGACAGTTTGACAAAGATAAGGGGAAGATCTCACCATGGAAGAAGAGGGAATGCCTGAGGCCAGCACCCCTCCAGCCGCAACCTCCCCAGGAGGGGGAGCGACAGCTAGCCAGCCGGTGCAGCATGTCATCGGCTTAGTGAAATCAAGAAACATCTAGCTTCCAAAAGCTAAATGTGAAAAATATCCTTCAAGGATAGAAACTAACATTGCTCTAACCATTGATGAATAATTCTTTATGTGGATCTAATTATAATTCTGATTTTCTAGATGGGAACAAATGGAACATAGTAGACTTTCTGAGGATTCTGCCTAAAGATCTCAGGTTATCATTTTAATAAAATTCTAATTCAAGATCTATTTGAAATAGTTTCCTAACTTGTGGTTTGAAGCTTTTAACTACACATATGACACATTTCCTTTCCAGTCTTGAAAAGAAGAGGACATTTGAAACAATAAAGGATGAGCAATACTATTCAGGAGTGTCTTTTGAAGTTTTGTTGAATAATCATGTCTACTCACATTGAGAGCTGCCATATCTTTATGATGTTCTTCTTCCCAAAATTTGGGAAGTTTGGAAAATATAGAGTTGTCAGTCACTTGGCTACCCAACTTAGTGTCCAGCCACTCAGACAGTGTATCTTTTGCTTCTTGCAACAAAAGCTGAAAAATAAATTCTATTTAACACAGGCTGTTTATCCTGATGCACAATTTCCACAATTCTTAAAAATTCCCCAGAGGCCCGTGCTCAAATGCTCTTCAAGCTTCATGGGAAAGACCACTTCAGTGGTACCTTGAAATGAATGAGTGATTGAGAATGTGTGTGTGTGTGTGTGGTAATGTATCAGAAGGCAATGACTGAAATGACTTGCAACCTGTTTCAGAAAAGTGTACTAACCTCAATATGTTTATTGACCTCTCCCTCAGAGAGCTTCTTTTGCAGGCCATTCTCTAGTGGTTCCAAAGCAGCTTTCACTGAATTTTGCATCCTTTCTAGCATCTGTTTCTTATCAGGATCCGAAGTTTCTTCCAGCTTTGCTGAAAAAAGCTGAATTAGGAAACATGGATAAAAACATAAACAAAAACAGCTGGATTCTTCTATCACTGCACAATTATTAGTATGTAGAAAGAGAGATTTAAAAGTAGCTATTAAAAGCCTCCTTACATTGTGTGTGTGTGTGTGTGTGTGTGTCCGTGTGTGTGTATACCTGCAAACAAGGACATGTATGGATGTGTGAAGTGGAGAAAACAGGTCCTACTCCCTACTCTCTCACTATTCTTGTGCAGCATTCAACCTCTCTCCTCCAAGAGACTGTAACTATATATCTCCCATACCCTAGCCCAGGGGTAGGCAACCTTGGCTCTTTTATGACTCGTGGACTTCAACTCCCAGAATTCCTGAGCCAGCCATGCTGAGGGGAAAGGGAGAGGTTTCCAACTGAGCCATGCCGACTCAGGAATTCTGGGAGTTGAAGTCCACGAATCATAAAAGAGCCAAGGTTGCCTACCCCTGCCCTAGCCCTTAATAATGGGAATATATATATATAAATTGTTAACTGGGTCATTCCTATGTAAGGACCCACTAAAATGTTACAGAAGAGTATGCCTGTCAGTTTCTGAGTTCTCCAAATTTCTTCATTAAGCAGTTACACTATAGAAGTGGATCTTCCAAATAAAGTATGCAAATTATGAATATTTGCATATATATCCATTTCATCATTCGCTGAATTTCGAAACCCCCTTTCAAAAATGATTTTGCAATGCTTATGGCAATTACTAAGGGAGAAGCTGAAGGCCAACAAATGCAGGGATTTACATTTGATTGGCAGCAGAGGAGAGGATGGCAGCTCAAGGAAAGGAAAAGAGGAGCTAAAATCAAACTTTGGACAAGAGGTATTTTCAGACTGGCTTGGGAGCATTGAGAGGTAAGAACATATTAGGATCTGACTATAAGGAATAGGGCTATGCAGTGATTTGGATTCCAAGTGGAAATGAGTCTATGAGGATGCTCTGTAGCATGTGTCAGTAGCTACTTAAAACAGGCACATCTTTTGGCAGGATCATCGGTTGATGTTATGTGATCATGGGAAAAACACATGATTGAAGGACTTATGTCAGGGGTCTTCAAACTTGGCCCTTTTATGACTTGTGGACTTCAACTCCCAGAATTCCTCAGCCAGGCACGCTGGCTGAGGAATTCTGGGAGTTGAAGTCCACAAGTCATAAAAGGGCCAGGTTTGAAGAACCCTGACTTAGGTGCTAGCTATGCAACTGTCCAGGGTTTCCCCTTCTAATCCAAACACTCTGCAACTCTTAATAAGGCATGTTAGCAAGGAGAGAAGGTGATGATGGAAGCACTGAACAGCAAGGTCTTGGCACTTCTCAAAGTCAGTCATAAGTATCTTGCAGGCTCTGAAGGATCAGCAACAGCAAAGAGGATGAAATTTTCCAAGAATTAAGAGGGCGTGAAAGGGAAGAGCAGGAAAAGGAAAAGAAGGAATAAAATGGAATAAACAACTATCTGACTAGGTAGTTTAAGAGATTCCCTCTTGTGAGATTCTCTCATTGTTTTCCCATGACACTGGGGTCTGACTTCTGGGCTTTATCCTCAGTCACTGACGCTAGTCCTTTCAAGGCAGACTGGAAACCAACCACTTTATCCTGTTAGGATACCAGATGGAACACAAAAGACTGATTCTGTTTTCCCCATCTTGTTTTTTTCTTCAATTGCCGGCTAAATGGTCAGTCTCTACAATGGATAAATGACTACAAGTCTTTTCAAAGCAAAGCACACAACATATGTTTAATTTTATGGTAAATTATTATTTCTCTTTTAAATAAGTGTATTAACTCCCCCCCCCCACTATAAGAACCAAATGACAGTCTATTGGACTGATTTTCAACCAAGAAAATAAAGCATTTTGAATGTTTTAAAAGGATTTGACACTAGCTAGGAAAAAGTTTCAGATTGAGATGAGCAAACATAATTCTGATTACCTAATCCTAAATCACTTATTTTCCTTGTTTTCAGCAAAATTAGCTGGCCTGTCATTCTGGCAGACAAATTTATTTATTTATTTATTTATTACTTTAATTTATACCCCGCCCTTCTCCCGAGGGACTCAGGGCGGCTTACAGGTAAATAAAAACAGAGCTATACAATAAATATTTAAAAGCCAAATTAAAATATATATTAATTAACCTGTATTAGAAAAATTATAAAATCCCTTTAAAATCCCTATAAAATCCCCCCCTAGGCCANCACGGCGGAAGGAGGGGAGATCCGGAATAATCCGGATCTCTGGGGGGAGTTCGTTCCACAGGGTGGGGGCTCCCACAGAGAAGGCCCTCCCCCTGGGGGTCGCCAGCCGACACTGCTTGGCCGACGGCACCCTGAGGAGGCCCGCTCTGTGGGAGCGTACCGGTCGATGGGAGGCAATCTGCGGCAGAAGACGGTCTCGGAGATACCCAGGTCTCGGAGATACCCCAGTCACTTCAATCTGCTCCTTTGTTTAGCTTCCACCCTAATTGGAACAAGCCCAAAACCTGCTTCGGTCAAACCCTACATTGCTTTATAACTCACACTAAGCTCTTCTCAGCTAATCATTGGTCCAACTAACTCCAGCTACAGCTCCTAGGAACACACTCTTTGGATGAAGATTCTCACTCACCCATTGTCCCATTCTTTCTTGCACAAGGGGAAGAAGGGAGTGGAGACAGATTGTGCGCTTACCATAGAAGCTAGTTTAACATCTTCAAGCAGCTGTGTTGCTGATGGCCTCTGCTCCATGTATTGCTCAAAGAGGTAGTTTTGCCTCGCTCTTTTTATGATCTAGAACAAAAAATGAAGTATGCCGAGGAAGCAAGCTTATACATGAAGACGTAACCACCACAGTTGAACACACATATTTTCCTGATCTTTCCCTCTTATGCCACGCCCGCTGTCATCTTCTGATGGTCAAACAGAAAGCTTCTGTTTATATTAGCTCTTTAAAGCTACTGTATGTATTCATGGTGCTGTCTATCGTAAGAATAAGCTTTCAACTAGTGAGAGGTATTGTTAAAATGCAATTAACCATCACATTAACCTTAGCCAGAAGTCTCAGACATTAACTGAATTAAGATATTTTCCTTTACCTTATCATCTATATCTGTAACATTCAGACAATAGAAGACATCATATTTGAAGTAGTCTTTTAAAACTCTTCTCAGGATATCAAATGAAATATATGATCTAAAATAATTAAAAGAAGAAGTTTATTTTGTATATGTGCTGTTTCCAAGCAAGTATACAGAAATGTATGTCTTAATGAGGATAATATATAAAATAGCTTCCTTGCAATAATCATATATTAGGAAATGTGCAAACAAAAATGACTGATTTTTTTCTTGTGTTTATTAATCAACACATAAGGAAATAGGGCAGATTGAAAGTAAGGCTTATAAAATGAACAATGTTATACACAACATATTTGTTCAGATGTAATAAAAAAAATATTGATACATCAATACATTATTGATGTATTCAAAGCTCATTTAGATTTAAATCATGTTCAAATACAGTAATCAGTACCAAAGACCCACTTAAAGAGCTGAACACAAGAGTAAAAACAGGTAAATACTGGTCATAATGCTTTAAATGCTACTGTCCAAAAACCAAAATAAAGTAATACCAGTATAAATTCCTGCACTGAATCCACAAATAGGTGAAACATATTTTACCTTGCATGCCCCATATGGGAAGCATCATATACTGTTGGGCCGCAGCAATACCATTTGACTCTGTTGCCACTTTGGGGTTGAAACACATCCTGCAATGAAATAGCACATGTGGCAATGAATGAAAACTGCTGAATTTATTCAGCTTGAAAATAACAACTTTGAATCAAAGTAACACTATTGATTCCACAGCAATCTTGGGGTATTTCTGTTTCAACAATGATTTCCAAGCATAGAAAACTACTGCATCTAAAATGATGTGAGGAATATGTTATCCAGAGATGAAAGAAAGAAAACACGTTCACCTTATTACGAGTGAGACTGTTGTATAGGCAGAGTTTGGGTTGAGCTGTTCCTTGTGGTGGTTCCCAGTGAGGCTGAGTACGTTTGTTTTTACCTGCAAAGGAATTTAAAATTTCATATGACAGATCAAGCAACAGTGTCATCAGGCTATGGTGTTACAAGAAAACATGCAAGGAACTCTTATTCTGTCATAAGACATTTCAAAATGAATGCTGAAAAAAATGCCACAGTAAAAGTTTTGAATAGAGACCCAGTTTACGATAAAGCCTCATCAATGGATTCCTGGTCTTAAAAATATTAAGATAATACCTACAAAACTGACTGTCAACTCTACAATGAGTGTGGCTGCAGGCATTTTTTCTTCTCATTCTAGGTTGCCACATAGAACGGAGGGAGGGGGGTTGCCCAGGTGCTTCGTTAGTCAAAATAATCTTCTGTCCTGTGGGAACCAAGGTCATCTACTGCTCCTGCGACCAGGGATTGGGCGTTGCATAAAAGAGCCCGCCAAATGAAAATATGGGGGAACGTAGTTGCTTGCATAGTTTTGTGGGTGGGACATTATACTTTGTAACTAATAAATGTGTTCTTTGAGGAATTTTCAAGTTCTGCTTTATTCATCTCTGTCTGTTGGAACTATTAAGGTTGATTCATTAAAAAAAAGCATACATGTTGGTTTATTGGGCTCCCCCAAGAATGTATTTGAAAAGATGGACATCAGATCTTCTATGCTGGAGATATAAAAAATTTGAGAGCTAACAAACCTATATCAGGGGTCCCCAATCGTGGACCAGTACCGGTTCTGGCATGGCAGCAACTGGACCGCACAAACAAGCAAAGCCCCATCTGTGGGATGCAGGCAGCACACAAAACCACATGCTCTCTGGTCCGTGGAAAACCCTCTCTCCATAGAACTGGTCCCTGGTGCCCAAAAGTTTGGGGTCCTCTGACCTATATGACAGGGTCATGTGATCATTTCATATGTTTGGATGCTAGCAGATGGGAAAATCTTTAAATGTTAAAGATGCTAATGAAATGTTAAATTAGTACTAAAGCTTTGGGAATTAAATGTTTATCAGGAATTATGTTTTATTGAGCAGGATGGTGCCTGCATAAAAGAATTATACTAAGAAATTAGAAAAGTGATATTATTCTACATGTTAGGGAACAATTGTAATTTATGCACATTTTTCTTTTACAATTTATGCATAATCTTTCTTTAAAATTAAAGACAAAAATGGAATGAATAAAATAAAAAGTACTATATCCCATCTTTCCTGCAAGAGCATAAGGCAGTAAACATGGTGCTGTCTCTACCAACTTTTTCACCTCACCAAAGTTATCCAGTTTTTGAGGACGAAGCTGAACATGAAACTGAATCTCCCTCATATAATTATATTATTGATGTATTCAAACCTCATTTAGATTTAAATCATGTTCAAATACAGTAATCAGTATCAAAGACCCACTTAAAGAGCTGAACACAAGAGTAAAAACAGGTAAATACTGGTCATAATGCTTTAAATGCTACTGTCCCAAAACCAAAATAAAGTAATACCAGTATAAATTCCTGCACTGAATCCACAAATAGGTGAAACGTATTTTAAGACTGATAGTAGATATAAGCAATACTTTCTGTGTTATTTATATTAAATAAACAACTCCTACATTCCCGTTCAGAATAAATGGCTTGATTGATCTTAGTTTTCTACTTGCAATTTTAACAGCTGAGAAACGAGCGAAAAGTATTTAGGGGAAAAACAGGGGATAAAACATATCCTCATCAACTTCAGCAAACAGCGTAACAGAAAAGGAAGGCAAATGTTGATAAGTCCTTGAGTGATCTAAAGGAGATTACTTCAACAGAAAAATATGAAAAAATGAATCTGTACCCCACATTTATGAGTCACAAAATGCCAGGTGATCCTCAGTTATGAAACAGAAACAGACCAATAGGAAATACAAACTCTATCCTATCTAGAGACAGATGCTTCTTCAATATGTTCTCCTGAATCTCTTTGATCTCATTACAGCAAAAAAATTGTTATCCGCTGATCTCATCTCTCAATCTCTTGCACATTCTGACGCACACAGAGACACAGATGGGCTTGGTGAATACCTGTTTGTTTCTGCTTTTCTTTTCCATGTGTCAGATTTCCCCCCTTCCACACCTCTCACTATAAGCAATCGTATAGGAAGCTACATTACAGTACAAAACATTATTTGCTGGTGATGTTCATGAGATTACGATAACGTTTTTTCTGTCTCCAAAAATTTAATTAGGGAACATCTGAACTGATTTTGCAATAGACTTCCTATTTCATTCTATTTATAGGAATTTTCCCCTACATCTTAAAAAAAACAAACACGTTCTCCTATGTTCGACCTGTTCCCTGTATATTCTTTATGCAAGCATTTCCCAGCCCACAATCTATTCATTTGCTGCAGATACAGCATGACATCACTTGCCTCTAGAGCTGCCCCACCCAAAAGGGATTTTCTATTCACTGGGACAGAGGAACTTAATTCACACAAGCACCTCTGAAAAATGTGCAGAGCCTCTATCACTTTACCAGAAAGCAGAGATTTATGTTTCTTTCAGGATTTTCTGATATTATTGTTACACTGAATTATGCAGCATTGTAATTTGGAAAATCTATGAATTTATAAATGCACAGTGGAGCTCTCAAATTATATTACTTTTTAAAGTATCTTTTTTATCCAAGGAAGCCTCGTGTAAAACTATTCAATTACTTCTCATATAATTATTCTTCTATCTTGACTATTTGTTTCTACTACTTTACACTTTTTTTAAAGGAATTTTGAACTTTAGTTAAGCTGCAAAACAGCAGATACATGTTTAATTCGTTAGAAATCAAACTGCAGGTTCACTCGTGTTTTCCCTACAGTCACTTTTTAATGAATTCAAATTAAAAAATACATTTTTTCCCCTCACACAAATTTTCACTCTTAACAAAGTGCTTTATTTTTAACAGGGCTGTGCAAAGCTTTCGTTTGTAAAGATTTGTGGCAATACTGAAGTCGATGTATTGAATTGAAACTACTAACTCTGAATCAATGTGAAAGTTTAATGGACCTTAACACATCATTAATTCTAATCAAATTGGATTTGGGTGATTTACACACCCTAAATGTTGAACAAGATCACCGATCCATGTAGCACAATATGCTGGTGATGACCATGGTCCTCCATGGTTACAAGCTTAAGTTGTCCCGAGCATTACTCCTCAGTGTGCAAAGTACATGCTCTGACATTCAGATACTCCAGACTGGATAAAGGAAAAAAAAATCACAGCACTGAAAATGTTTCAGGATGCCTATATCAAGGACGTACCCATTGATGAAGTACAAATTCTTGATCAACATCATCAGCAAAAATATCTGTGTTTTATAGTCATGCCAGCTTGCCCTTGGCTTGCATTCTAAAATTGGACATTTTTTAAACTCAAACATGGAACATTTGCTTGAGTAAGTATATTATAATGCAATTATAACTAGGCTTTGGCCTGCAGCTTCTTGAGAAAAACAGGAACATTAATTACAGACATCTAATAACATTCTCACACATCTATCCTGGGAAATACCTCTGACACAATCAGAGATTATGACAAACTCTTTCCTTTCTTGTACACATAAGCTCTGAGAATAATGTGAGGAGCCCTAACAATCTATTTTGGATTATGTTACTCTGGAACAACCTTAGCAGCATCTATAACAGGAATTTTGATCACGCAAGACCCTAAATGCGAAAGCTAAAGTCAGGGGACATACTGGGGCCCACATTGCATTTTAAGATTTCATTTGTATTTGTAACAAAGGTCGGTAAAAAAAGAAAAATTATTGAGTTCTACAATGACATTACATGATACATCACTTAACACATCTCACTACATTTTTTTTTAACAAATAAAGCATTAATACTGTATACTTGCAGACCATGATAAAATCTGGCACGATTACACAATCTAATTTTTAGAAAAATGTTACCGTGTTTTCCCCAAAATAAGACATACCCCGAAAGTAAGTCCTAGCTCAGTGGTGGTGAACCTATGGCACGGGTGCCAGAGGTGGCAATCAGAGCCCTCTCTGTGGGCACGTGCGCCGTCGCCCCAGTCCTAGGCCTTCAGCTGGGTTTTATAAAACCTTTTCGCTTTAGGCCTCTGCCGCCGTGTACAAAAAATAAAAGGTCCAATCAATCAGTCAATTTCAACTTCTCGTGGGGAAAAAAAAGATCTTGCAAAGTTGGAATTGATTGATTGAACTTTTTAGTCCCACCCAGTCTGCCGTTGCCACTGCAGCTGTGCCCACTCAATGGGCCATGCCCACCCAATTGGCCACACCCAGCCAATGGGCCACACCCACCAGGCACCCGACGATGCATAAGTGGGTTTTGGGTTACAGTTTGGGCACTCGGTCTCTAAAAGGTTCGCCATCACTGTCCTAGTTTGATTTTTGGGAGGAGGGGCTAATATAAGCCCTACCCCAAAAATAAGCCCTAGCTACGATCGGATCATCAGCCAGACGGAGGCCTGCAGCTCGCATCAGGAGTCCCTATGGGAGGGAGGAAGATTTCTTCACCTCCGCCTAACCTTCTCCCCGAGCAATTGGCACTTGGCTCTTTAAGACAGAGTTCCCCAACTTTTCTGGCTTGGCGGCCCGGAAGGGAGCAGCAGGGAAATGTGCATGTGCGGCCCTGCGCATGCATGTGCAAACAAGCACATGTGTGCATGCACAAATGGATGTGCACATGATGGTGTGGGCTCATGTGCAAGTGGGCTACATGCACTGACGCCCACGTGCATGCGCAAACGGGCTGCACGGGCCCACGGCACAGGTGCTGGCGTGCGTGTGCAAACAGGCCACTGGCAACTGCGTGATGCTGGTGGTGATGTTAGCGTCCCCATGCATGCACAAATGGGGCCACTAGTGCCCGCGCGGCAGTGCTACTCTGAGTAGGGCTAGAGTGCTAGTGTGAGTTCAATCAGTCCTTCTGATTTTGCAATATCTTTTTTTTTTTTTTTGCGAGAAGTTGGAAGGTCTGAAGTTTTTTTTTTTTAGTCCCACAAACATGTGGCGGCTGAAAAACGGATGGAGAAACGCGATGCAGCTGAAAGGCAGGTTGGTGAAAAAATGCTTGGGAGAGGTGAGAGCATCTGGGCGGGGGCTGCAGCAATCTACCCAGATCCGCGGTGGTAGGAGCTAGGGGCAAGGGCAGCTCCACTCTCTTAGGGCTCTCATACCAGCTGCTCAAGGCAGGCGTGGGGCTGTCCCTGGCCGCTTTTGGTCTTTACCCTGCACGCCTTTGGCAGGTGTCTGGTAGGTGTCTGGCAGGCGGAGGGAAGCAGCTCCACCCCCCCTGCCACCTTTCTCTCCTCACCTCACGGTGGCGGCACCAGCCAAATGGGCTGGGGCAGGCAGAAGGCGAGGCAGCAGCAGCAACTGGTAGCACAGCAGCCAGAGAGGTAGTGGCCAAAAGCAGCCAGGGACCACCCCATGTCTGCCTCGTGCAGCCGAGATGAGAACTGCAGCGCCCAAGGAGCGCCGGGCTCAGCCTGTAGCCCAGTGCCTGCAGCACCACGTAGGTGTGCAGACTAGTGCTCAATGAGGCCAGACGAAGCCCCCGCGAGGCCAGACATAGTATGGGCAGCCACTCGGCGACCACATGGCACCTGGTGCAGCCGCGAAATGTCCCAGCAGCAGGGCCAGCAGGCAGGGCAGGTGGAGGCCGGGCCTCGCCAAGGGCTTGGTTCATTGCGACTGCAGGCAAGCACATGGTGGGACGAAGAGTGCGGAGCCGGGGGTAGCAGCGCTCCCACTCCCATCATCCCCCATACTCTCCGCCTCCTGTATGTGAAAATAATAAGCCCTACCCCAAAAATAAGACCTAGTGCCTTTTTTGGAGGCCGAAAGAATATAAGACTGGGTCTTATTTTCGGGGAAACATGGTATATATAGGAAGCAGTGGTTTGAGCTCATCTGGCTTTGGGGGAAAATAAATAACTGCAGTAGGAGACCAAAGGGCAGCCTTGGAAACTCCCAAAGACAGGTATATATATATCTAAATCAGTATTTTTCAAGCCTTGGCATCTTTAAGATGTGTGGACTTCACCTCCCACAATTCTGAAGCCAACGTGCTAAAAATACCTGGCTGTGGAATTCTGGGAGTTGAAGTCCACACATCTTAAATTTGCCAAGGCACGAATGTGTAGCAATATGCATATATGTGTGTGGTATACATATAAACACATACATGTACATTCCTACACATTTGTGATGGTACCATGTTGCAGCTGCCTCTGGCTACTAAATGCAAGACCTCATATAAATCAAAGTGACCAAATAATTCTTGACAGATGCTTTAAGCAAAGTGATAAGCTAATAATAAGACATTAACTCACTATGGTTACTTACTTGTCTGGAGTTTACAGGAGGTATGTTTTTCAAAGCTGCCATCATAGATTGCTTCTATGTGCCTGAACCAACGAACAACATGGAAATGCTGGTCCACAGGTGGGCCCGAAAACTGCCTGAAAACTTCCACATCTGCATGTGAAAATGTGAAGCCCTGGATATAACTACGGGTGCTGAGATACTCATTCAGAGCCTTCAGCCTGTGTTCCTCTTCACTAATGCTCAGAATATCAGTGTAGTCAGAAGCTGCAAAGATAGAGGCAAACAGCAAGCGGTCAGATCTCACTGCTTAAAAGTATCCAGAAATAAAGCATCACTCTACATGAATTTTGAAGCATACCCACAGTGGCTAGCTCACCTGGAGAAATGATGCAAAAATGAAAAGCAAGACAAAAAGAAGTAGAAAACAGGAAAAAGGGCCGGAAATCTTTAGCATTGGAAGTAACTGTTAATAGCAATAGCACTTAGACTTATATACCACTTCATAGTGCTTTACAGCCCTCTCTAAATGGTTTACAGAGTCAGCATGTTGTCCCCAATGATCTAGGCCACGGGGGTCAAACTCGCCACGTCACATGATGTGTCGGAGGTATCGTGACTTTTTTCACATTGTCGGAAATGGGGTGGGCTTGGCCTCCGCATGCTACAACCGGCCTGCAGGCCAGCAGTTTGACACAGGCCCTCATTTTACCAATCTTGGAAAGGTGGAAGGCTGAGTCAATTTTGAGCAGTCAGGATCGAATTCCTGGCAGTGGGAATGCAGAGTTAGCCTGCAGTACTGCATTCTAACCACTGTCCCACCACTGCTCTTTAAGCTAATTATTTGAAGAAGTGGGTCACCTCCAGGCAACCAAGAAGGAAAACTAGATGAAATTAGTAAGTTAATCTCTCCTCTCAGGAAACAGTGTGTGTGATAAACAAGCTAGCAACGTCAGATTTCTAGTACAGTATGCATCAATTGAATTATATGTGTGTGGATAATCATGAAGATGTGTTTCAAAGAAAAGATATACAAAATAAAGATATGTCTTCTATATAAATGGGGTTAGGGGGAAATTATGGATTTAATTCCTAATTGGACTCACAGTACTAGACGTCTGAAGACTTGAAAGAAAATTGAAACATCTGAAGAAATTTTACCTTTTTTAAAATATTGGACATGAATACCTAATATCATGCAAAACTTCTTTAGAATAAGCAACATTATGCAAAGCACGTAAAATGAGTAAGAAATAGCATACCTGGGAAACCGAGGATTTGCGGGGTTGTTTTTTTTTAAAGGAAAATTAGCTAAATTTAATACTATTCACATACTTATCCATACCTTTCTATTTTTGCAAACCATCCTTGTTTCCATGATACCCATCCTCCACATCACACATTGCCTTTTGTTCTTTGAACTTTTCACCTCTTTTTCTGAATCTCATCATCCAATCACATTTTTGATCTCTTGACTGCCAATCTTCCTTCATATAGTTGTTCTGCGAAGTGTTCCTCAGTCAATCTCTTTATATGATCAAACCATTTCAGCACACTTCTTTCATACTTGCCGCTCAGTTCTAAATTCAATTTACAGTCACTTAGCAGCCTTTTCTTCTTGTCCCTCTTTTCTAGTTGCACAAATACTCCTTTCCCATGGCTTCCATCTTATATTTATGTTTTAACATAGCCAATTCTCATTTCCATATAAGTGTGCCGTTTTTGCTTTTGACAAACATTCATTCTTCTGCATAGACATACCATCCACTGTCTACCAGCCTATACACGTCTTAAATTTTTCCATCAATTTTCCCTTTCCAGTAAATGTTCTACCAAAATATATAGAATCAGCTATTTGCTTTAGTTTTTCACTACTTTATGTGTAATTTGCAATGTTTTATTTCATTTTTCCTGTCAAATACAGTATCTTTGTTCTTTAATGGATTTATTTTCAGACCCATGCTTCTCATTTTTAATACAATCTATGTAATACTTGCTTCAAGTCATTTACACTCACAACCAAAGCAGCAGCATCACTCTATACACAAATATCACACATATTCATATTAAACAACTAAAGGGACATACTGTTTCATATTCCTTGCTCAGAGCTGAATTATTTACTAAATATTCCATTATTTTCACTCACATTTACTTCCAATCCTTTAGTTCTCAGTCAAATGTGCTCAAAGATTGATTTTCAACCTGTAATAATTAAATTTTCAAATGTCTTTAGAGAGGCTACATAGAAGTACTTCTCAGGTTACGAGTACTTGTTTAGGGACTGTTCAATGTTACAACAGCACTGAATGAGAGTTACAACTGGTCTTCAAAGTTGTGGTAATCACATTGTCCCTGCAGTCATGTAATCACAATTTGGTCACTTGGCAACCAGTTTATGGTGGTTGCAGCATCCTATAGTTATACTATTACAATTTGTAACTTTCCCTGCTGGCTTCCAACAAGCACAGTCAATAGGGAAGCCAGCAAGATCACAATTCATTCCTGCTCTCACTACTTTTTCTCCTGAAGAGCCCCCAGGTGACATGGGGATCTTATACTCCATAGCACCTGCCACAGCACCTGCCTGTCTGCTTACAGCTCTCGCCCATCAGACTGCATGCCCAGGATGCAGTTTTAGTGCCTCTTCCCTTATTGTCATGGATCCACTTCCAGACCCCTCTCCAGATGCAAGTTCAGAGGAGGGGGGTGAGTTTGAGTCTGCAGAGGACAGTATGGAGCTGGGTATTGGTCAGTATTGGGGCTCAGAGAATGCTAGCCTGATGGAACAACCTCAGCTGGGTCAACTGGATGAGTGCCAGGAAGCTCCAGGCAAGGAACGGGAGCAGCTGCCACCCATTAACAATGAGGAGGAGGTAGAGTACACACCTCCTCCTGATCCAAGGACACATAGAGCAGAGAGGAGACAGGTACAATGACGGTCAGCTAGTCTACTCACGAGGAGGCAACCTTGCCTCTCATGAAGGGCTGCACCAGCATTGCCTACTTAACCCCGCCCTGAGGACTTGAGTGTTGCTGGAGCAAAGTGCCTAGTTCTGTGCCTTGTATCTTGGCTTGTTTGACTCCTGGACTGCTTTGTGTACACTCATTGGATTCGGTTATCCAGGGACTCTTGTTCTGACCTTGAAATATGGACCTGTGCAACAGGGGTGCTTTCTTGGAGAGGAGGGGTTGAATAAACACCTGTAGAACTCTTGCCATACGTGTGTTTGTGTGTGGGGAGTGGAGCAGCACACTTATCACTGTTACTGAGGTCCTTGCATAACACTTCACAGCATCCTCACTTGGTTCAAGAATGGGAACTGCTGGGATTGTCATTACTAAGCAATGCAGTCATGTGACATCATGCCTTATGACTGCAATGCTTAGTGATGGAAAGTCTGATTCCAGCTGTCATCAAAAACCCAAGGACTGTACATACTTCTATAGCAGTGGTTCTCAACCATTTTAATGCCGCGACCCCCAACCGGTCGTAAGTCGAGGACTAAATCGGTCGTAAATCGAGGGCTAAACCGGTCGTAAGTTGAGGACTAAACCGGTCGTAAGTTGAGGACTACCCAACCGGTCGTAAGTTGAGGACTTTCCCTGCCCGGAAGCACCGCGCATGCGTGGGTCTACCCCCTGCGCCGGCCAAGGCGTAGCTGGCAAGCGGCAGAGACGGAGCAGGCTGACCACCAGCTGGCCCAGCCCAAGGGAGGTAAGGCACCCGCCAGAAAATGGAAAAAAAATGGCGGACAGCCTTGCTTGGCGACCCCCGTGAAATGGTCGATCGACCCCAAATGGGGTCCCGACCCATAGGTTGAGAACCACTGTTCTATAGACTTTTAGCCCTCATACTGTATGTACAGACAAATGGGGCTTTAAAATACTGTGAATCACTAACCCAAGATCATTCAGTAGCACAGAATATCTGCAATGCAAGATCTAGAAAAACTAGATTACATCTATAATTAAATGGAGTGGGCGGTTCCAAAAAAGGATTTTGCAGAGTAATTAGGTGACCCATAGGGCAGATGTTAGATAATGTTCATCTTCTTAATAACCAAAAGTCTTCTGGATGATACCTGTTCATCCTGTTATCATAGTTCTTCAAATTAATTTAATTAAAGCCGGGCAAGATTACAAGTACAAATATTTGAAGTTTATTTAAGGGGGGAGTGGAGTTGTGCTAACACAGACCTGTTATAGAATGATTTCAGATTTATGTCTAAACACAAATCCCTTTTCCTACCTCACAAATATATAAGACTAAATTGCTAATGCTCCCCCACATTTCCATCCTCAACATGTTGGTTAACACCTATTAATTCAAAAGGCCTAAGGTTTGCATGCTGGCAGTTCTGCATTTGTCCTCATTACCTAATCAACCCAGCAAAGCCACACTAGAATTGGTTTCCAGGTGGTGCAATGCCCGTATGCTGAATTGCTTGTATTCTTCCTCAAATGCATCTCTAAAGGCAAATGATTAGCAGATGCGTGCAGAGTACCGCAAAAGAAAAAAGAGAAGAACAAAGTGTGTGTAAAGACAAGAAACAAATTAGTCTTTTCAGGCTAAAACATATAAAGAACGATTGCTGGAATTGGGTATGTCTAGTTTAACGAAGAGAAGGACGAGGGGGGACATGATAGCAGTGTTCCAATATCTCAGGGGCTGCCACAAAGAAGAGGGAGTCAAGCTATTCTTCAAAGCGCCTGAAGGCAGGACAAGAAGCAACGGGTGGAAACTAATCAAGGAGAGAAGCAACCTAGAACTAAGGAGAAACTTCCTGACAGTTAGAACAATTAACCAGTGGAACAACCTGCCTCCAGATGCGGTGAATGTGCCAACACTAGAAGTTTTTAAGAAGAAACTGGACACCATTTGTCCGAAATGGTATAGGGTTTCCTGCCTGAGCAGGAGGTTGGACTAGATGACCTCCGAGGTCCCTTCCAACTTTATCATTATTATTATTATTATTAATTCACCAGCTACTGTGTTGGGACTGGCAATTTGTTATTATACCCATCTTTTTTCTTTCTGTCTACAGGAATATCCTAATTGCCCTCCAGATTTGTTTGGCTCTATCTCCCCCAGGGCTATATTAGTAACAAACCTACCAAAGAAGTGTGCATCAGTTCAACTTTTCTCCCTGCTCTCCAAAATAAATAAATAATGAGTCTAAATGGTTCACAACAAGCAACAAAGAAATTATAATAAAATCAATAAAATATAAACGGTAAAGGAATAATTTCTACACAAGTATTAAAATTAAACAAATCCCTTCCCTTTGCATCTAGTCCCTCATTTACAGCATAAGATTTGTTGAAAGCATTATCAATGCAACCTTAGTGATTGACGGCAAAAGAGACAAGAGATTGTTATAAAATCCCCATCTACTGGATTTATATAATATGGTTATCATTCTTCAATGAAACTAGCCCCCCCAAATAATGAGAGAAGTCAGACTAGATATTTAATTTATATGCCGCCTAATTCCCAATGACACTGGGTGCCTCAGAAGTAAAAACATTACAAACAAGAAAACAAAAACCCAGTAAGAGACATAAACACAACAATAAAGGAAGAGGACAAAACCCCTCCAAAAAATGAGAAAAAACAAACCCACACAATCCAAAGGGGGTTTCACTCACCTTCACGAAAGGCCTGGCAAAGAGCCAGGTCTTCAAGGCCCTTTGAAATACCAGCATGATGGGGGTCATCCAGAACTTGGGGAGGGAGAACCTCACTCTAAAGGGAAGGTGCCGGTACAGAAAAAGTGTGCTTCTGGCATCCTGCTAGATGGCATTGTTTGATAATTGAAGGAACCCAGAGTGCATCAACCTTGACAGACTGAATTGGCCAGACAGATACTATGGGTGATAGGAGGTCACTCAAGTAACCAAGCCCTAGCCTAGGCCATGAAGGGCTTTATAGGTGGCAACCAACACTTTGAATTGCACCCAAAGCAAACAGGCAAGCAGTGCAGCTCATGAAGCAGAGGTGTTATATGGGCATAGGAAGGCACACCCATCACTGCCCACATTGTATTCTGCACCACTTGAAACTTCTGAGTAGTCTTCAAGGACAGCTCCAGTAAGCAAGCCATGAGATGAGCAGGGCATGAATGACTGTCTGGATGGGCCTCCCAGTCTACGAAAGGGCATAACTAGATAAAGGGTCTTCTTAGCCTTAGCTGCCACCTGCTCCGTGACCAGGGCCTATGAGTCCAGGAAGACTCCCAGAGTCTGCACCCCTTTTGATTGAGAAAGTGTAAACAATAAGACTTAGTAGGATTGAGCCAGAAATGGTTTCTCCCCATTCAAACCCATATGACCTTTGTTGTCAGGTAGATTTGAAAAGGTAGGAAGTAAAACCCTGTGGTATGCCACAAAGGATGGGACAAATAAACGATTCCCCCTGCCAACCAAGACCTCCTGGAACTAGAAAGAAAGGAAGAGAACTACCATAGATCAGTGCCCCCATTCCTCAAGCCATGGATACCATAGCTAATAGTATTAAAAGCTGCTAAGAGATCAAGGAGCACAAGGATGGATGCACCATTCCATCATAGGTCTGCCACAAGTCATCTACAAATGCAACCAAAACTACCTCAATACTAAATCCTGGCTGAAACCTGACTGAAACATACAGTATCTAGAAAATCAATTTACTCTAGCAAAGGAAATGGATTTCACCCAGCAAAGAGATCCAGATCTACTTGCAGCTTTAAAGATGTCGTGTTTTCTGCACCGAAGTGTAAGTTATATCTTCTACGATATCTCCGTTATGTCTTCCAAACAATGAGGTTCTCCACTTGTTCCTAATGTTCACACAGCTTTTTTAGGTACTCTAATGAGGTTATGTCGTAGAATTGTGTTGCAATGCTACAATACACTATGTCCCCAATAAGTACATTAAGCTCTTTTGCCCCAATAGTGAAAGGATTATTATTAGGGCTGGGCAGATTATTCCAGAAGGTGCTTCAGTTGCAGCATTGTTCTTTGAGGTGACTTGGCAAACAAGATGGAGTGGCTGCCATTTCATTTAAACACAGTCACAACAGAAGCATTTTCTATGTATGCAACAGTCATTCTTTGAGGAGTCATTCTTCCTTCACAAAACTGAGGAAAAATAATAGTTCTTTTAAAATTAATGTTCTACATATTTCCCTTAGGTCTTAATAATATGTTCAAAAGTACCATTCCAGATGATTTTCACAGCCCTTATTTTCATATCCCTGCTAGGTATTACAAATAAGAACAACCTGTCAAGGCAGAAACAACCAGATCTACTCGTAAATGGTTCAAGTCAGCTATTTTATTACATTTTACCTATATCACAAGAATATATCCAGTCTGCTTGTCTTCTCTTGGGAACAAGCAGCTAAGGAACCAAAGGACTTAGTTGGGCAAGGACTAAAGGCTACTTCCTCACTTGACCTGCCCAGCTGGTAGTTTCCCAACAGAACCACAAACATTTTAATGCAAAATGCTTTACCTTTTTGCTTTTACCCAAACTTGCTGACCTCTTTCATGCACATACGAAGGGGTTCACAAATGGATCCTTATGTGATTAACTGAATTATTAATAAAGCAAAAGTATTCAACATGATCCCTTGATATTAGGAATGGGATCTATGTACAGCCAGAAACATCTGTATAATATTTGGCACATCAGAGACTTTCATAGCTGTCTTTGTGGATTATTTAAATCTAATTTTATATGTATTCCAGTATACAACCAGTTCAACTCTGGTAAACACTATCATGCACAAAATAGAGGCATTGCTGTTTCCAGAACAAGGGATAATTCTAAATGAAGTCATGCAAAAAGGGTGCATTTCTAAGTAAAGAGGGAAGTCAACCAACTGCTCGAAATATAAATGATCCAGGACCGAGGTGTCAAATTGCCGGCCCATGGGTCGGTTGCATTATATGGAGGCCGTGCCCACCCTAGCTCTGGTAATGCAGAAAAAGTCACGATACGTTGCGACATGTCACGTGACACAGCAAGTTTGACATCCATGATCTAGGATATCAACAATACTTACAATTCTCAATTTGCTACCTAATACTTCACTTACATGTATCTTATGGAATGCAAACTGATAACCCCTTTCATTTTTAATTAATGCCCTACACATTTTTTCTAAGGCTTAATTATATGTTTATAAAGAAATGGTTAGGTTTAAATTTAAGGGCATTAACTATATGTTTACTTGATTTCAAGTACAAATGCAAAGGGAAAACAGTAATTATTTAAACAAAACCCCTGTAAATAGAGTTTCATGTGTATGTCAGATCCTTAGGAATCAGTCCGAAAACAATGTATTTATATAGAAAGAAGTCCTGGTTTTAAGTAACTTTACTTAAAATTTCAGGCTTTCAACTGGTTGATTTTTGTTTGTATCTGTTAAAATCCTCATTATTTTACTCTGTGGCAATTGTTTAGTCAGGAGACATTTC
Organism: Protobothrops mucrosquamatus; assembly: GCF_001527695.2. NCBI lineage: Eukaryota > Metazoa > Chordata > Lepidosauria > Squamata > Viperidae > Protobothrops > Protobothrops mucrosquamatus. The sequence goes on from NW_015387632.1 coordinate 206,431, forward strand.
TCATCAATTGGATGTAAAATCTATGATGTACAATATTGCTGTCACCATTTGTAAGAAGGTGTATGGTAGTTCTTTATCACTGTAGGATCTGAATGGTACTATTGTTGGTTCTAAGAATATTGTAAACTCTGTTCGGAGCATAATCTCAATAGTTAAATAGCTACACCTAACCAACAAACATACATGCCAGTGTAACATTAAACATAATCTATATCTGTTTAATAAATGTCTACGTTAGAGAAGTATACTGAAGCAATTTCATAATCTTAAGTATTTGCATAATCAATTGAGCAAGCTCCAGTTTGTAATGTGTCAAGCTGACCTTGTGACCTACTCTTAAAATTAAAACTTTTTCCAGCTAGGATGGAACAAAAATCATCTCCAGAGATTTTTTTTTTAAATTTAGGACACAGTGTTTTATAAGTACGTTCAGGGCTTTTTTTCTCATAGAACGCCCAGAACGGACTTCCGGCACCTTTTTTGGATGGAACCTTGTAAGGTAGGCAAGGCGGGTTGTATGATGTGTGTGAGTTCCGGCACCTTTTTTTTTTTTTAAGAAAAAAAGCACTGAGTACATTCATCACCCAGGTCAACTGTGACATGGAAATACATTTAGAATAATATATACAAGTTTGATCTTCATTTAAAAAAACCCCAAATACTCCTATCAAAACCCTAGGAAATAAGATTAAAATTTGGACTGTATAACCACAGAACATGACTGCTCCCTGGATTTGTAAAACTTACACGTTTTACAGCTATGAACAGCTATGGCTTGGCTTCACCTTGTAGAAGATTTCCATCACTCTTTAAAGATATCAACAACTGTAAATGGATAAGGTTTGTTTTTTTGTTGAGGAGCCAGCGAAAAAATAATGCCTATATGCCCGCCTTTTAGGGCTCCCAAAGGCAATCTCGTCGGCTGTTGACTTTCGATTTGCTCAGCGGGAGGATTTTTATGCGTTTACTACGACTTCACGGCGAAGAAAATGAAAACGAAAACAAAAGAGATCCCGAAAAAAAAAAATCTTGCTTAAAACCAGCGGCAGCACAATTGCTGTTCTGCAATGGCAATCCACTACATCCTTCAACCTTATAAATTCACTTTTGGGAGGAGGGGGGGCACATGAAGGAAAAAGCGACCTTTAAGACATCTGAGTTAGAATAACGCAGAGCCTATCGATTAAGTTTCGTCTCTGAAATCAATAGACGTAATCCCTACTCGCTGTCCGATCCCAGCATATACTACCAGCAGACCACATTCTTCTAACGATGCGGTATCACAAACTGTAGCGCCAAAGCACCTGAGCCGGGCGATCAAGCAGCGCTCTCAGCCAGGCTTTAATCTTTATGGCATCACAACGCCATAAAGGCCTTGCAATGGAATTCACGGACGTTTCTTTATTCCCAGCCCTGTTTTATATTAGAAAGGGGAACCCAAACGCTGGAGCTTACCGGCTGCTGCCATTCTCCCCCCTTCGTCTCTTGTCAGACGCAGCTCTGCCTGACAAGCTGATGCAACCAAGACCGTTTCCGGAAGCATAGCTCCACCTCCGATCGTCACTTCTGGTGGGCGCAGGGTAACCTGGCAATGTGCGGTCAATGCAGTCTTGAAAAGGCAGGACCAAGTGCTGTGCAATTTCAATAATATGCGCAGAGGTGGACAACAACAACAACAACAACAACATAACACCCGTGCATCGGCACAAAATAGGCATATGTGACACTTGTTGCGAGCCAGGAGATTTTCGAGGACATAAGCTGAAAGAAACCGATCCAGCATTATAGGCGCAAATTGGCTTACTTGTTCGATTTTACAGGATCTCGTTCATCTATTCTTTTTATTGGCTAATTGTTTAGTATTCTACTATTCCTTTAGAGTTAGAGCAACCTAGATTTTAAAAGACGTTTGCTTTGTATTTTGGAGTATTCCAACTCCATTGATACTTCTTTGTGCTCTTCATTTAGTTTTTAAACTTTAGTTGTTATGATTAGGTCAGCCAGATGTTTTTTTTTTCTCATCCAAGTCCTTCCAAAAGACTGGGATAAGCAGATGTTTAATAATATTACAGGCAAGGCTGCCTTTAGTAATTGGTGGTGATTTTGTCAATGCTGATTTTGTCAAGTGGAGAACCGGATGTGTTTGAACTGCATCCATAGCGCCTATTGCTACTGGTATTACCTTGCTTTCATTATTATAGTTGGTCACAGTCAGCCATATGTTTAGAGGATTTGATATTTTTATCCACCTATCCAATCCTTCCCAAGGACCAGGGATAGGCAGATATTGTTTGATGCTGTTGATAATAAAAGTATCATCACAGAATATAAACTGTTTGGGGTAAAGCTGCCTTTTGCAATTGGCTAATGGTGATTTATAATATTATTAAAATTAGTTCAGATGCCTTGTATCTGAGCAAATCAAGTCTGCAGGTTTCCCCCCAAAGATAAAGCTATTTTCCAATCAATAGATTTTCCTTTTCTTAAAGAAGTTTTTATGATCATGTATCTTAATTTAGCATAGTTTTATAAATAAAGACAGCCTGGATTTATTTTTATCAGTATTTACTATTTTTTGACTGAACCATTATCCAACTTCGTTCTGTCTCTTGGCATCTCACAATACAAGCAATATAAAAATAATTTACAGGATAAATAGATAGAAAATCTAATCAATAATACATACGTACACCAACTGGGGCCACAAGTACTGTAGCCCAAAACATGGGAAAAGAAACCTGCTTTTAGGCATAAATAATTCGTTTATTATTTTATGCTTTTCTGTGTAATGCTTTAAATTTTCTTCCACATAATTTTTACATTTGCAATTTATTACAAGTTTAAGCTTACCTGGCATGTTGTTCTGACTGTAATGGGAATTGTTGGGATTCAGCTACATTTTATAGGGAGCTTCTCAACCACAGCAAAGATTAAAATAGCACCTCTGCTTACCTAGCCCACAGGTTTGTTATTAAGCTATAATCTGAAACCTACAAAATATTAATTCTGTGTTTGCTCAACACATTTATCCCTTCTTAATATAATTGTGACCCAGAATAAAATTGGTGGCATAAACATTTCTAAAAAACATTAATTAACCCAGTATTATAGGTTTGTATGATGCACTGAACCATAAGCTGTGTTTACATAACACACTAGTCTAGAACGTGGCTGGCTAGTTTGTTTCCATGTGTTTCCTGGTAGAATCAAACCCATTTAAGGCTGTAATTAGTTTTATCACATTGGTTTTGCTAAACTTGGAACTCCATGTTGTTTTTTCTCCTGCCTTTTGAAATCCATACTATTGTGTACCACACTTTCATTTTGTTAGGCTGAGTAAGAAAAGAGCGAGAAATATTAAGCCAGAAAAATTGAAGGTGTGAGATAAGTGAAAGAATGTTAAGACTAATCTATTGCAGCACCATTTATTGTATTTGTCCTATCCTTAGAAACCATCCTTACTGCCTTCTCAGCTCTTTTTTCAGGTTTTCATCATCTCCATCCAATCTCAACTTTCTTCATCCCCTTTATGATCTATATGATCAAACATCTCAGTATTTCTTTTTTAATATTGGTCATTCACCTTTGTATTCACAGTTGCTACTATTGAGGAAGATACTACCTGTCCTATACTATACCTGTGCATTTGATTTTTCTTGCCTAAATGTAGAACCTTACTTTTTTCACCATTGAATTTCATTTTGTTAGATAGCGCCCAATGTTCAAGTCTGTCAAGATCCTTCTGTATCTTAAGCCTGTCTTCTGGAGTGTTGGCTATTCCTGCCAGCTTGGTGTCGTCTGCAAATTTGATGAGTTCCCCATCTCTCCCCTCATCCAAATCATTGATGAAGATGTTGAAGAGCACAGAGCCCTGTGGCACCCTGCTACACACTTCCCTCCATGTAGATGCAGTTCCATTGAGGACCACATGCTGAGTACGGCCGGTCAGCCAGTTATCTAACCCACATTTTTCTATCTTATCAAGCAGTAGGTTGTGGTCTACTTTATCAAATGCCTTACTGAAGTCCAAGTAAATTATATCCACAGCATTCCTCTGGTCTGCTAATTTTGTCACATGGTCAAAGAATGCAATAAGATTTGTCTGGCTTGATCCGTTTTTGACAAATCCATGTTGGCTTTTGGTAATGACTTTGTTTGCCTCTAGGTGTTCGCTGATTCGTTGCTTATCTTTTCTATTTAACAGGTAGAAAATCCACAAGCAGGTTTCCAGTCTCATAAACTTATGTATTGTCTCTAATCGGGGCAGTTCATTTTGCCCTCTCTGCTAATTCAGTCAATTTTAAAATCCACTCTCCAACGTTTAGGATATACAATCCTCGCAGCGGTCACCATGTAAAGAAATAATGTCCCAAACTGTTTATTTCCAGTCACACAATTTTTCCTGAAACTCACCTGTGGCTCTTCAATGGAGTCAAACACAACGGTTATCAATCTTATTACAATACAGACGACATTGCAAAATTAGTGTAGGTTTTTGCCGCTAATTACTTCTAATGGAGATATTATCTAACAAGAGACTGAATCTTTTCTCTTATAGAACAACATTGCTTACTTTGTTTGTGAACTATGCCATGATGTCTCCTTAAATTATTTTTTCAAAGTGAGAAAAATATCCATTGTTTGGTTGTGTTCCAAAATAATAAATCGGAACAAGTTAGCTCTAGGACCAGTTAATAATTTAAATTCTTACATTCAGAGGTCCAGTAGGTAGCTTTAAGTAAGCATACAGTAAGCAAGCCCAAAAATTCTGTTGCTAAGCAAGCCCATTGTTAAATGATTTTTCCCCATTTCACAACCTTTCTTGCCAGTTGTTAAGTGAATCACTACAATTGTTAAGTTAGTAACAAGGTTGCTAAGTGAATCTGGCTTCCCTATTGATTTTGCTAATTGAAAGGTCCCAAAAGGGGATCACGACTCCAGATCACTGTAGCCGTCATAAATATGAGTCAGTTACCAAGCGTCTGAATTTTCATCACGTGACCAAGGGGATGCTGTGAATGAAAAAGCCATAAATCACTTTTTTCAGTGCCATTGTGTCTTCAAATGGTCATTAAATGAACTGTTGTAAGTCAAGACCTGTATTCAGGGCAAGGTTGATTTTTTTCTATCACCTCTCAGTTCTGAGATTCAGGGGGTTTCCTCCCAAGCATTCAGGATAGTTTTCAAGCGTATGCGGAGTATTAGTAGACATCATAATTTATTCTGATGGCAGAACATCTGTTAAGTGTAACGATACAATCCCAAATATTATCCCATATATGGCATAATATTCTAAAACTTTTCGTATGCTTTTTTTTTGTAACTGGTATAATTTTCTTCCAAAATTAAGAGTAATTATAAAAACTCTTAAAAAATGTATGGTGCTTAGTGTATAATAATGAAATTGTGTCCTAGTAATACATTTAATAGGTGACATGCTTTACACTAAGCAATAATCTGGTTTGTTTTCGCACTAGCATAAGGTAGGAAGCCAATGATGGTGACTACAGATCACTACAGTTTATTCAACAAACTCTAGCTTCACATATGTATTCTTAGCCAAACTATGTGGAATTCTTGGAAATGTACAAGTGCTATCCAAACTATTCAAAATTATTCCTTGCTCTGCTCCATTTTCATTTCATTCCCTCGCTCAGTTTCCCATTTACATACATAATAAAGGAATCAGAACTTCATTTTTTATTAGAAAATATGTACAAAAGATAAAAAAAGTCAGAGACATTGCACACATTCAGTATTTCTTTGTATATAAGATCACAAATGAAGTATTACAATCCATCAATCATTTCATGATATGGAAGCAAATACAAAGTTCCAGCTGGATTCCACTGGGTTATATTTTAGGATGGAAGTTTTACATACTCAAATTCTCCTTGTCCAACAAGTCACATGACTCTGACTCCGTAGTATATAAGATCACAAATGAAGTATTACAATCCATCAATCATTTCATAATATGGAAGCAAATACACACAAAGTTCCAGCCGGATTCCATTGGGTTATATTTTAGGAAGGAAGTTTTACATACTCAAATTCTCCTTGTCCAACAAGTCACATGATTCTGACTCCGTAGAAAACTATTATGTCCATTTTCAGCCTGCTATATGTTAGCAATTCACGTAATATAAATTACACTGAATTTTGGTCACAATAGCATTTTTATAGAGGACAGTACAGAACCACAATTTCCAAACACTGACCAACTTGTTGCCTTATTCATTGTAAATTTTGTATATTGCAAAATTTACCCGCAGAGAGATGCAACATTTCATTTCCCAAGTGGGATCCATATTTCTTTTAACAACTGTGTTGTCAGTTTAGACATCCTCAGCCAAGGCAACATGCACTAAAATAAATTGATGCATAAAAAGCCAGACTATTCTCTGACCAGTTTTTGTGTAGTCAAAAATAAAGAAAAACTAAATTAGTCTTCAGCCTCCATTATTATTAAATCTTTGCTTTTTAGTTCATTTATTAGATTTTCATAAATACCATAAAGGTTCATTTCCTCCAGGCCTGCAAATATTTTCTGAAAAGCAGCAACAACTCCATTCCTGTCTCGCAAAGTTTTTAACAGCTGATAATGCTGCTCATCAACATTTTGAGCATTATCAAGGATAATGTTATCTATGTCATTGTCTAAAAAGCCACATTTCCTCATAAGTGGTCTCCAGTAATTTGGTCCCAACGTGTCCTTTATTTGAAAATAAATATCTTCCAATGCTGCAATGCAATAAAAATATATGTTAGATTTAAAAAAATGAACTTTACATGGTTCACCTGCTTATATACTTATGCTGCAATCCTAGTTTACTGACCTTCAGGACAAACTTCACATTTTTTCTTTTCATGGCTTTCTGCTGCATTGGCTGAACTTTTCATTTTCAAAAGGGTGCATTCTTTCCTCTTTTTTTTTTATTAAAAAAAAAAAGGTATGGGCCAACCTCCCCCAATTCAAGCCATTTAAGACAGGTTACAACAATTAAGATAATTATTTGCCTATAATAACGAACAGCAAAATAATTTTTAAAAAGGCACTAATGGGATAATAACTTGTTAGAATAAAAGTATCTTTCCTACCCAGAGAGAAGACAAAGAAAGGGCTATTCAAAGCCATAATAATAATAATGATAATAATAATAAATAATAATAAATAATAAATAATAAATAATAAATAATAAATAATAAATAATAAATAAATAATAAATAAATAATAAATAAATAAATAATAATAATAATAATAATAATAATAATAATAATAATAATAATAATAATAATAATAATAATAATAATAATAATAATAATAATAATAAAGTTGGAAAGGACCTTGGAGGTCATCGAGTCCAACCCCCTGCTCAGGCAGGAAACCCTACACCATTTCGGACAAATGGCTGTCCAGTTTCTTCTTAAAAATTTCCAGTGTTGGAGCATTCACCGCTTCTGGAGGCAGGTTGTTCCACTGGTTAATTGTTCTAACTGTCAGGAAGTTTCTCCTTAGTTCTAGGTTGCTTCTCTCCTTGATTAGTTTCCATCCGTTGCTTCTTGTCCTGCCTTCAGGTGCTTTGGAGAATAGCCTGACTCCCTCTTCTTTGTGGCAGACCCTTACTTACAGAATTAACAGAACAATTTTTCCTCCAGATCTTAAAGTGATGTTCCAGCACCAAATATTTTTCACATTGACTTATTTGGAATTATATATTTCAGATCAACAGCTTTATCAAAATAAACTATATATGATTATTAAGATGAATTTTCACTGTAAATTGCAATTATAATTTGCAATCAATAAGATGCTATAAAATAACTCTGTTATAGTTAGGAATGTGCAACCATAAATTTGGCTGAGATTATCGCACAAGAGCAGCAGCTGTAGCACACATACAGATCCATATAACATTCCACAACACAGCAAAAATCAGAGAATCCACTACTATGTGAGTGTACTGTTTCATCTCCACATACACAAGGCAGGATGCACAAGTTATTCGAGGCTGGTGTTCTATCTCAGACAGAAAAAAAAAGGAATGACTCCAGCCTCCTTGCTTTTCATTCCTTCTATGTGTAGAATACTCAGCATTCAGTCCTTATGTTAATTTCCACATCATCATCATCATCATCATGATCTGTTCTCTAAAAAGAGACAAACTGAATACAAATTTCAACTTCCTCATTTAGCTCCCAACAACAATCTCCACTATTCTGGAAGATCCACCAGTCTTCTAAAAGAGCTTTTCAAGGGGAAGTATAGGAGAAAGAAAAAAAATGCAACGTTGAGAACATCCTATGAGCAGAGTTGTACATATGGCCGAATTCCCCAACCTTTCTGGCTTTCTGGAAAGAGTGGAGGGTGTGTGCTGTGTGATTCTGCATGAGCCGCCACCAAGTACGTGCAGCTCCATTTGTGCAAGTGACAAGCATGTGCATCCGCCACCTCTGCAAATGGCACCATGCACTCACCCACCATTTCTGCAGCCTAGTTGCGAAGACTCACAGCCCAATAGTGGGCCGCGATCCGGGGGTTGGGGACCCATGACTTATGAGAACTGAGAATCGAACTAATGGAATTAATACCGTATATACTCGAGTATAGGTCGACCCGACTATAAGCCGAGGGACCTATTTTGCCACAAAGAACTGGGAAAAAATGGTGACTCGCGTATAAGCCGAGGGGGCATTTTTCAGCAAACACATTTTTCCGCCTGGGCTAATCGTCCTCTTTGCAACCCCACCCCTCTGCGCGCGATTGTAGCACTTTGCACAAAGGA
>NW_015387632.1:218490-248988 GCF_001527695.2 Protobothrops mucrosquamatus
GGGGGGAGGGAATCGGAGCTAACCGAGGAAGGAGGCTGCTGTTTCTGCTGCCGCCGCCGCCAGCCGGGTCATAACACGGTAAATAAATACGAGCGTAGGGGATCCGCGCGTGAACGAAGCCCCACTCCCCCGCCCTTTTGCTTTTGCTCCCGAGCCGGCATTTTTTAAAAGGGCTTGACTCCAGCCTGGGATTCGGAGCTGGAGACGGCGCCGCTGCTGCTGCCGCCCGCGCTGCTGTGGACTTACAATATCCCAGCAAAAGACTTTGCAAAAGACCACCCCGCCAAGGGGGAAAGGCGCGCAGTTGGGCACCGTCTGCCTTCGGCGTCCCTTTAAACGGTGCTCGGATATTGTAAGTCTATAAAGAACTGGGGAAAAATATTGACTCGAGTATAAGCCGAGGGGGGCATTTTTCAGCTCAAAAAATGGGCTGAAAAACTCGGCTTATACTCGAGTATATACGGTAATATGATTTCAACTGAAAAATCTTGTGTGTACCATCTAGAATTTCATTTACATGTGTGTTTATGGATTTATTGATCCTAGTAAGATTTTCCTATTTTTTATTGTGCTGAGGAAGAAAGGGGAGAGTCATTTAATGATTTACAATTACTATCTATATTCCAAAACAAGGTATCTGTAAAACTAGTACTATTCTCATATATAGAAAAAGCATTCCAAAATAATAAAAGCTTCTACCTCGAAGTTCTGTCAAAATGTAAATTTTTTGTTCTAGAATTGCTTCAAGTTGTGTAGCATATGAATCTACATCATAGTCTACTTCTTCTGTCATTTCCAGGAGCGCCTTTTCATCTTCTAACCATCTAATTGATTCCTAAATGCATCAAAGAAGAGAGAAAAATACAATAATTGGTTCAAGGAAAAGAATTATCAGATATAAAGCTGAAGTGGTTTATCACCTCTCTTAATTAGCAGATTTGTTTTGAAAAAGGTAATTAAAATAATCAGAGAATTTTAAATCGATTTAAATGATAATATCAAACTAATAATCTCAAAAATGATTTAAAAAATTCTAGTATTCTTTTAAAAAACATATATTCTTAAACAAGAAATGGCCAAAAATATTATTATTAGCTTGGTGATATTAAACTCATAAAAAGCAAGAAAGAAAAATATGATGTAATTCCATCTACAGGTAGTCCTCGACTTACGACCACAATACAGCCAAACATTTCTGTAGCTATGTGAGATATCTGTTGAGTTTTGCCTCATTTTACGACCTTTCTTTCCACAGTTAAGTGAATCACTTCAGTTGTTAAGTTAATAACATGGTTGTTAAGTTAATCTGGCTACCCCATTGATTTTGCTTGTCAGAAGGTCACAAATGTGATCACATAACCCCAGCACACTGCAGTGGTCATAAATATGAGTCAGTTGCCAAGCACCTGAATTTTGATCACGTGACCATGGAGATGCTACAAGAGTCATAAGCTGGAAAAACAGTCAGAAGTCACTTTTTTCAGTGCTGTTATAACTTCGAACAGTCACTAAATGAACTGTTGTAAGTTGAGGAGTACCTATACTTTAGTTGGTTCATGTATCTTGAATTAAAACCAAAACAAAATTCTGTCTACAGTAGTAATTTTTTAATCTATAACTCCTTATAATTCCAAGCTTCCCCTTATGTCCCAAAAAACTTAGTAGCTCTTTAAAAAAGCCAAATCAAGTATATAAGGCTACCTTGAATAAAGAAATAATCCTACTGTCAGCTTTCTTTGAAATTACCAAATACTGAAACTAGTTTGCCAGATTAAAAATATGCAGCAAGCTTCACTGTTATTTAAACAAGAACTGGCAAATTAAACAATTCTCATTTTGTAAACAGCTATGAAAAAATCCAATTCAGGTACTTTGGAAACTACATACAAATGTAAAAAGAAAAGACTGTTTCTAGTTCAGGTCTAGTTTTCAAATATTTCAGGGGGGACTTCAAAATACATTTTAGCATTGTTGAGGAGAAAACCATGCCAATGAATTTTACATCCATAAGCTATTTCATTAGTTATTTCTGAAAGTTCTATCACTTCAACTCTATGATGATGAAATTGTTTATTTAGAAAGCTATCCCACTGGATTTCTGGGATGTTACTGTGTTAAACGCTCAGTACCTCCGACAGTGTCTCAAAGCAGACATACATCTCATTCCAACCACTCCCTTCTCACCAAATTGGCAGGGGCATACAATCTGCTACACCAATTATAAGGCATTTCAGTTCCACTATCATGCTTCTCTTCTGTGCACAAAGTTAGTGCATGAGATTCTTATTTTATACTAGCTGTACCCGGCCACGCGTTGCTGTGGCTCAGTCTGGTTAAATGGAAAAGAAAGAAAAGAGAAAGCGCACGTTTGTAATATGTTTAATTTCACAATGCTAGCGCGTGTTGCTTTTACATCCAACAGATGGCGCTGTTTTTCAAAAAAAGCATGTTTTTACCTGTCACAGGTGTGCATCTATACATCTATATCAAGGCTTTTCAACCAGTGGTACGGGTACCACGTGTGGTACACTGGCACCTGGCAGGTGGTACGTGACCATCCTAGAAAAGTGGTAGCGGGGGAGGGGAATGAGCTGAACTGGTGGCAGCACCGCATAAGCCTGAGCGAGAGAGGGCTGGAGCTGCAGGGCTGTCAGGGCTCAGCGGAAGCGCCAGGATCAGCACCAGGCTCCAGCTGGAGCTCGGCACTGATCCTGGTGCTTCTGCTGAGCCCTGAAGACGCACCAATCAGCTGGAATGTTGCAGCCTCTCCAGGGTCTTGTGATTTACATTCAGATGCTTGACAACTGATTCATATTTATGACGGTCACAGTGTCCCAGGGTCATGGGAAGTGACCAAAACCTGCTGCAACCACCCAGCAGGCGGGGGGGAATAAAAACCACACACACACACACACCCGCTGCCAAGCCTCAACAGAAATGCTCACAACAATGAAAACCTCAGACAGGAGGAAGAGCGCCGCCGGATGGGCAGGCAGGTGTCTTGCTCGGCTGTGGCTTGGGGGGCACTTTTTTCAGTGCCATTGTAACTTTGAATAGTCACTAAGCGAACTGTTGTAAGTCGAGGACTACCTGTATTTTATCACTTTTTTCCTTTTTTTTTTTTTTNATAAAGAACTGGGGAAAAATATTGACTCGAGTATAAGCCGAGGGGGGCATTTTTCAGCTCAAAAAATGGGCTGAAAAACTCGGCTTATACTCGAGTATATACGGTACTTCAAGAATATTTCAAGACAGAGACATTTAAGTATCCCTTTGCACTCAGAAAGAGAATCATTACGTCACTCTTAACATGAAGTCCAATGAATGCATCACTTACATACTTGCTCAAGAGGCCTCTTTCTTTTGCTATTTATTTAATTTAGGTGATTAATTTATCAGCAATTGAAAATGTAATTTAAATATGAATTGTTAACATTTTTTTTGCACTTGGGTTACAAATGTTCGATATGATTTATTGGATGATAACCTATAAAACAATTATTTGAACTACTCACTTTTCATGGGAGAACTTTTAATCCTTACTGCAGGTTTGTTAGGTCTCCGTACCTGAAAAAGTTTTTACAAAGGATTATCTACTTCTCTGTTATAATGCAAAGTATTTTTAAAAAGCATACAATTTGACTCAACACAGCAAATTGTTTTTTTTTAATAGATTAAACAGATAGTCAGAGTAACATAGTGAAATTTATTCAATGGATTCCAAAGTGCACTTGACAAATTTTAAGCAACCTTTCTGTTTCTGATTCTACTTAAACCTCTCACAAAGAATATGATTCAACATAAGATGATTCCAATCTGTTTTTTGACAAAAATTATACCCCATTTAAAAAAAGAGGAAAAAGTACAAATCATGTATCACATGCTAAGTCGAAAGCAAACAAATCACATCATAGTGATGACCTTCCAGACTAATAGGCTGTGGTCTAATTATCTGATATCCCGAAATTTTGCCAGCAACCGTGACTGGCATCTTCAGACGTAAAGTGAGCTCATTCAGTTCCTGCTCAGCTGCCTGTGACCTGACAAGAAGTACACTTCACAGCAGATTACTTTGCCTCTGAAAATGCCAGACACGGTTGCTGGCAAAATGTCAGGATATTGATATGCCGCCTGTTAGCCTGGAAGCTCATCGCCACTACATTGACACTGGCCGTAAAAGCCTGTATGAAAACCACATTATAGTTTAGTGTTATTTGTTGACCAGATCTGTAAGTGGGAAACTACTACAGATAAACCTGCTAACTTTTAAGAAGGCTCTTCACCCTCTTTGCTTAATAGAAATTTTAATGATGATTATCTCCCTGGAACCCAGTAACAAAGTTTGTGCAATATGTTTCTTTCTGAAGCTAATCCAAAATAGTATGCAAATCCCATGTCATGAAAATAAATGCATCTTTCCAGATAACCATGGAGGGAAAGAGTGTGAAGCAAGAATGTTCATCTAAAATGTTGGTATTTTTTCCTTGTGAAATAAAAGATGGTGTGAAATTAATTAGCATTCTGCTGGAGAATTCTGAAGGAGTCCTTAATGGAAACTGCAGAAGATGCTAGGGCCAGGGCAATGCAACAGAAAAGAATACGGTAGTTTTAAAATAATAACTATAAAAGAACATTCTACCAGGAATTTTTGGGCAGAGCCATATGTTTTTCCACTTTAAGCTGTTTTGATACTTTGATTCTAAAAGGAATATACCAATATTTGCTACAAACACTTGGATGCACAATAAGAATAACTCCACAAAACTTTCCTGTCCTCAATGAAATCATATTTGGGAGGGGTTTTTTTTTTAATCTTTAAAGGCTGCAGTTACTTTATAAAGTTCACTTTAAGGGATAGGATGACAAAAAAGCAGATAATAAAGAGGTGGGTATCAAGGTCAGAAGTGTTTTTTTACATTCTAACTATGAATCTCAAAACCATGTTTCTTATGACATCTCTAAATCCATTTTCATTTTGACTACATAGAATAACAATGGCCAAGCACAATTGTGGAGGCAAAGGCTTGGGTTAAAAGCACAGAGCGGCAAGGAAGGGGAAAAATTACAGGTCCAAAGTATGAAGAATGCAAATGTTGTTACTAATATCACAGTTCTCCTAAAGACAAACATGGAAATGGACTTTGAGGATTGCTAGAGGCAAAACATTTGGTGGCCATTTTGAGGCCAGAATGCCTCAGGAAATATTTCTTCCCATAAAATTGCTCAGGACCTGTCAAAACTGATCTTAGTTATGATACTGGCACATGGGTTTGGATTTCCTTTGTGAAATCCAGTCAGTATAGCAATCAGCATAACAGATAAAAAAAAAATAGCGTTTTTACTGCTTAATGTCTGCCTGTATCCAGTTATCTCCAGCCATGGAAACACAGCAAATTCCTAGTGTGGCAAATGGCTTTGGAAGACAAAAGCATCTAAATCCTTCAACATCTATTGTTAGAACCCTGTTATTTAAGCAGGTCCTTTGATTATACATTACTGTATTGCGCCCTCTGCTGCTATTTCAAAGTACTGCAAGTTTCATCTGTTATTTTTAGATGAAATTCTACCTGTTAGGTTATAATGATCTTTCTCTAACCCAGTGTTTCTCAACCTTGACAATTTTAAGGCATGTGGACTTCAACTCCCAGAATTCCACAGCCAGCATTGCTGGCTGTGGAATTCTGGGAGTTGAAGTCCACATGCCTTAAAATTGTCAAGGTTGAGAAACATTGCAAGTTACCTGTCTTGAATGTTTTTATGGCTGTACAAAACTTCAAGGGGTTGCTTTCCTTCAGTGAATATCTGTGTGAACCATCATTTTTAATCTGCTTTAAAAAGCCACACTTCTCTGCTGGCTACTAAAATTAGAAGTAACACTGCTATTTTGCCTCATTTCCAAAGCTTCATCCAGCACTTTCAGTAGCCAAAAGAGGCTTATCCACATGTGCTGCTTATACAGAGAAGCTTCTTCGGGCCATCTGTCAGAAGAGACCATGAAGCAGTACAAACCACTTTGAGGAGAACTCAAAGTTGTTTCTGTGGCACACAATGTTTTCACAAAACAGAGCAGAGTTGCCTCACACAGGCCTAAATATATTCATAAAAGGTCGCACTGTAAATGAACACATACTATTTCAAACTGTTCTGCTACAGAAGAACTTACAGAGCAGTAGCAATTATTAATTATCTAGCAATTTTCTACTGAAAAATACCCACATCATTTCTTCCACTGGACTGCCCATTCGAACAAGCAACCTCACGTAATGATGAAACAGATGGCCGATCTGGAAGGACAGAGTCTTGTTCTCTATTGCCCATCTCCAAATTCTCTCTCTCAGCAGCTTCAGACAGTCTGTCCTCAGAAGCAGCAGGAGCTTCAGTTGTAGAGTTTACATTCTCGTTACCAGGTATCTGCAAAATAAAGATACTGCTGCATTCGCTGCGTTTTCAACCACCCCATTTGCTCACAGACAGAGATCCCCGTCTCCTCAAGGTCTCCGTTTGGATAAAAGGTGTTTGAGCGTCTATGGGACCCTTGGAAATGCAGCAATTCGCTGCGTTTTCAAGTGTTGCATTTGATCACAGAGAAGCTCCCCGTCTCTGTTCGGATAAAAGGTGTTTGAGCACCTAGGGCAGTGATGGCGAACCTTTTAGAGACCGAGTGCCCAAGCTGCAACCCAAAACCCACTTATGTATTGTCGGGTGCCGGGTAGGCGTGGCCCATTGGCTGCATGTGGCTGCGGTGGTAACGGCAGACTGGGTGGGACTAAAAAGTTCAATCAATCAATCCCAACTTTGCGAGATCTTTTTTTTTCACATGAGAAGTTGCAATTGATTGCTTGATTGAACCTTTTTTTTTTTTTTTTTGCACATGGCGGCAGAGGGCTAAAGCAAAAAGGTTTTATAAAACCCAGCTGAAAACCTAGGATTGGGGCGATGGCGCGCGTGCCCACAGAGAGGGCTCTGCACGCCACCTGTGGCATGCGTGCCATAGGTTCGCCACCACAGACCTAGGGACACTTGGAAACGCAGAGAATCACTGCGTTTTGAAAGCCCCATAGGCGATGAAACACTTTTTATCCGAACGGAGACCTGACAGAGATGGGAAGCTCCCTGTGACTGCCAATGAGGCGCTTCAGAAATGGAGCATTCCTCTGTTTCTGAAGCATCCAATTGGCAGTCACACGGAGCTTCCCATCTGTCAGGTCTCCGTTCGGATAAAGTGTTTCAGCGGCAGTGGCTTGGGTTTCTCCACTCCGAGTGGAAGAAAGCGGAGGTGCAGAACAGGATTGCTCTCAACAAGGCTGGTACATGCGAGCGAGCAGTGTACCCGCGTCTTCTTGAGCAATCCTGCTCTGCGCCTCCAGTTTCTTTCAGACAAAGTGGAGAAACTCAAGCCTCTGTTGCTGCTTGAGTTAAGAAGACAACAAGAAGAGTGGTCAGGATTTGAGCAATCGGCCAGTCAGGCAAGGAGTAGGTTGGGCGTGCTGAGTGTCTGGCTAGGGAGGGGAGATCGTGGCTGCTCAGGTGGCCACCACTGCTGCCACCAGCAGCTTGGACACAGGTGCAAGGAGACTCGCCCCGCAATGGCTCCCTGCTCAGTTGAAAGCTTCATTCCTACCCTTAAACTAAGGCCAGCACATGTGAGCGAGCAGCGCACCCGGGCCATGGACGGCATTGGTTCCTGTGCCCGGCCAACTCCGATTCCACGCTTTGCCCCATAGGCAAGCAAACGAAGCAAAAACTTCCCTCACCAGAATGGAAACTTCCGGGGGCCATGATCTCTTTTCAACTCGCACGATATTACAGCACCCAGGAGCTTCCATTGTCAGCGCGAAAATCATTAAGCCAACTCTCCTCTCCCTCAAACGGAAAGAAACCACGGCAGAGAGGATTTTTGCCAGCACAGCAGGAAGGGAGGGGGAAGCATGATCTTAGTGGGTCAGGGAGGCCTTGGGGGTCTGCTCCACCACTAGGCCCTCCATGGCCTTCCCCACCCTGAGATACCTCATGTGCACTTAACAAACCGTGCATTCACCCATCCATTCAATTAGCGAATGCATGGGCGAAAGCAGGGAGTGATCTTGTTCACTCCCATGATTTTTTGAGTTACGAATGGAATGGACAGGCTCCATTACATTCATAACTCAAGGACTACCTGTATTTTTCTTTTCTTATTCAGTTCTGTTTTTAATTTTTTTTTTTAATAATCGTTTTAATGGTTTTAGGTAACTATTGTTTTATCGGATTGTTGCATCCCACCCAGAGTCGCATTTTATGAGATGGAACAGCCATATAGGCTTGATTAATTAATAATTAAACAATGCAATTAGAGTAAAAATAAGACAGTTGCTCTAACCTGAACATCAACCGAACATCTAAGAATCACCACAGACCTGCTAAAAACAGGGCCATTTTGATGACTGCAGAAAATCAGTGAGGAAAGCATGAGTGCTTCCCTGGGTTATGATGTTCCAAAAGAGAGGGACAGCCACAGAGAACGCTGGCCTACGTATCCTTCAATCTTTACTCTTTGCAGTGGAGGGGTCCTAAGCAACTGCTTCCTGCGCAAATGCACAGGCAAGGCAGATTTCACTTGGAGCAGATGGATCCTAAGATAATACAGTATGGAGCTAAGCCACATAGGATTTTATCAATGGCAACCCAGCACTTTGTTTTGGGCTTGGAATCTAATTGGTTAGCCCATGTAGTGACTGTAGAATTGGTGTTGTGACAGCAGCAGCATTCGATTGCTAATGTTCTGGTTATCTCCATGTGGCATTAAAAATTAGTTTGAAAGGAGAAAACACTGGTGTGGCACAAAGAAAGCTAGAGGTCCATGTGGTGTTAGAAGCACATTTGTTGAAGTTGCAGCTTGCAGTGAAGATGAAAAACAAGGCTGTTTTTCTCAAGTACATCATTAATTGGCATGGATTGTTATAAATGAAAATAAATTTCTTGATGACTTCTCAGTAACTATTCAGACTTACCAGTTTTACAAAACTAAAAACTGAGAAGAAAACTGGCTATGTTGCTTCTTGTGAACTCCTCATCATTTTGACTGGACAGAAACAAACTAAGAACACTAGTTATATTCCCTTAAAAAAATTAAGTACAGGATTGCTTACCAAATGGTCTGTGGATTTTTCTTTTTCTAGGGAGGCTATAGAAAAAAAATATATACATTAGTATACAGGTAGTTCTCACTTAACATTCAGTCGTTCAGGAGCTATTTGGTTACAATGGTACTGAACAAGGAGAATGTATGACCGGTCCTCATAGTTGTAGATGTCACAGCATTCCTCCAATTATGTGATTACCATTTGTGACCTTCATGGCCAGTTTTTACAAAGTCATTGGGGAAACTGGCAGGATGTCACTAATGGTGATCACATGACTATTGAATACTGCAGCCTGATGGGATTCACCTAATAAAGGTCACTAAGACTACTCTCATAAGTTGGAGTGCGCCCATGATGTTGTGTCTTATGTCTGTGTCGCTTAGCGATGGAATTCCTGGTACCAATTATCATCAGTAAGCAATATCTGTATCAGATCTTTGTACAGGGAAAAATTGCAAGATTCCATGGCTAAATAAGGGATCACTTATTTAAAGCTGACTTGATAACCTGAAGATTCCTTTTATTACAGCAGTTTTGTTAATAACACCGGTCTTCTATTTAAATGTATAGGTAGCTATTCATTATTGTACTTCTTCCTTTGAAATTTCTGATCCTGCATTCTGCAGAAACTTTGGACAAGATTGCAACCTTACGCAACAGACCATGGGTTGGCACAAAGTAGGCTAATGGGTAAGAGGAAATAAGCGAGCTTTGTCCCATGGGTGAGGATACTTTAAAAGGAAGGTTTACTTCATGTTAATATATTTATCCTAGTAATTAAGCTTTGAAACAATTAAGCATTTTTCCAATTGGCTTAGTAGGTCGTGTGAATCCACTTATTATGTCTTACATGCTATGATTTATATTTTAGTGCAATCTGAACATCCATCCAATTGATACTTATTCAACCAACCTTAGTTAAGCAATCTACAGCTAAACATAACATGCAAATCCAACTCACAAATTAGCACACACTGTTTCCTGCTTTGGGTCCCCCAACTTTTCTGTACTTTGGTTCATTTAATATTAGATAGCAAGTTACTTCATATTTAGCGAATCATCAGGAAATTACCTTTCTTCATTACAGGCTTGCATTTTCTCCATATAGGTGGAGATCCCATTACAGGCTTGCATTTTCTCCATATACCAGTATATAAGATCCAAACCAAGAGCACCACAACTGAAATACCAGTACCAATACCAATAAAGATGTAAAGCCATGTAAATGAGGAACCTGAAGCTCCTAAAAGACAGAACAGGAAGTATTTCAACAAATTTAGATAATGAGACTCTTCTGCATATGCATTTACAACATGCCAAAAATGGAGGTTAGATTTACAGTTCATGGTACACCTGTATGAACCCTGCCATTACATTTTGAAGACTGTTTATGGCTAAGCACGTTGCATGCACCCAATACATTCTTGTTTATTCAGTGAAACATAATTTGGCAAATTGTAATTTAACATAATGAGCAAATCCAGGCAACTGCTTTAGGGAACAAAATTAGCCAGTGCTTTAGAGAAACTAATAAATTATTCTCCGATAATAAAAATGGCTTTCATTTCTGGAGTGCAGGGAACTGGCAAAGACACAAGCTACAGTCTCTGTCACTTCTCCCAGGATTTTTGTTTCAAGGCAAAGGAAGAGAATGCATGCCTCTCCATACACATGCCCACATCCATTCAGGAGGTAATTTGTTGTCCTCCAAATGATTTGACTTCAATTCCCATAATCTTTTGCTGTTGATCATATTAAGGCTGATTGGAGTTTAACTCCAAAAAGAAATCAGTTTCCTTACTCCAAACAGGCAAAACAGTACTAATGTACTAATTCTGGGAAAGAAAAATATTCTAGTTATAACTCTTTTCATGTACCAGATTAAGAAGCCTCTCAGCCTGGTATTTTTTTCAAAACAGACTACAGGTAGTGTTTGGGTTATGACCCTAATTGGGGCTGGAATTTTCATTAGTAAAGAAGTCCTTCAGTGAAACATTGACCCTTCCGTTTAATGACATCTGTCCAGGCTGCAATGGTTAGGGCTAGGACTGCACACCGGTTAGTTGAGGACCTCACATTTTTCCTGTCCTGTGTGAACTGCCCCTCCTTCAGCATGGACAACTGCAAAACAAAATCACTTGAAGCTGGTTTCTGCAGCTTCCCCATTGTTTGAGTTATAGTTCAATGCTAAACTATCATTAAATAAAAATACAGGTAGTCCTCGACTTACGACAGTTTGGTCTATGATCATTTGAAGTTATGATATTAACCTGCATGTGGTAGTCCGCATATCGTGTCTGTTGTAGCATTGCAGTGTTCCACAATCACCTCTCCTTCAGGACACCTAGAAATTAGTTGTTGTTGTTTTTTAAAAAGGTAGATGGTTTATTAAAGTAGGCATATCTATCTTCTGAATGAAAAATAACAAAGCTGCCTGGGGCTTTTGAAAAGTCTCAATCAGCTCTGGAGTAAGAGTGCATCAAGGTGTTTGTTCTTCTACAACCTAGCATGTAAAAAATATAAATACTTATACAGTTCAGTTTTGTTTAGCAAAATGGGATAAATTTTGCAGGCAATCTTGAGAACTGAGGGGCTGAAATATGACGAAGTTTATAGAAATTGATATTGTACAGTTCAAATCTTTTTTTTTTTTAAACAAAAGCTTAACTTTCTTATTTTAGGATAAAATGGTATCCTAATTATGTCCATTGTAAATCACAGTAGGACTGACTGCTGGAGTTTGATGAGGAAGAATAACAGATTTAGTGAACTTTTCCACAAAATAATTCAAGAGGCCTGTCCAGCAAACCTTACCCAACTGAGAAATTGGTAAAAATTAGGAATGTTCATTTAACAAATGCCTCCCTCCCCCCAAACTGCTTCCAATGGCAAAAATATCACAAATGGAATGATGAAAAGGGCAACACTACTAAAGTCATGCTGATCTAGTTACATAAATGTTATTTCTCCTATCTACAATTACAATATTTTATACAAATCAGGAATGGCAATGTTTGAGATCTAGAAATCTGGCAATGTTTGAGATCTGGAGCAATTCAGTGCCAACATCTTCGAGAAATCTAGTAACTTCATACAAGATGTAGGCCCAAATTTTTGTTGTCTATTTTTAAGGGTAGAAATACGAAAAGAAAGACTCTGAATGACAAAGTACCCCCACCTCCATCAATTGTGGGCCCCAAATTAAATGTTCAGTCTATTTTTAGGACTTGTTAAGCAATATCCAAATTTGGCCATTTAAACTAAATTTCAGCCACATATTTTCAGAAGGGCTTCCTGCAGCTCAGAAATTGCCTGCCCCATATAAATGTTGAAACCTGCTCTTTAGCTTTGTTGTGACTCTTTTTAACACTAAGAAGTCTCCCTCCCCCCAAAATAATAGACCAATACTACAGTCTTCCAAAGGAGCCAGAATCAGAACTGAACAGATCCATGTTCTGAAAAGAAAAAAAAATCTCCTTTGATTTGCAATCTAGGGATCACCTGATTTAGATTTATAAAATATATTTGTATAAATATCCAACAGAAAATATATGAGATCTAGAAATGAAGGGGACAATCTTATGAATCTTTATTAATTTTCCATAACATATAAGTGTAATCCTTATTTTTTCTGTCTTCTGAACTTCTATTTGTCCCTTCAAAATACACGTGCAGAGACTTGTGACCAAAAGCTGTAGACTGCCTGCAATTTGGTGTGTTGATTAAGCAAAGCAGGAAAGTACAATGTTATTAAAAACAAAACAAAACCAACAACAAGGAGAAGTGAAACAGAATGTAGGAAATTCATCACAAAAGAGTACGACCCTACTATGCTGGTACTATGAATTCCAAAATGTTGGGCCTTGGTGAGTAGGAATTCTCTGGACTGTAGTCCTTGCACATCTAAAGGCTACATTTTCAGACTGCTGCATTAGATCAAGAGTCCCCAACTATTGTTAAATCCACAGCAAAAGCAGATTTTGTGGAATGTGTCAGGACTGCATATGCGAAAGTGAATACTGCAACTAAGATAGCCAATAGTTTTTAAATATGCCATTCCCGCCATATTATCCAGTTCTGACATCACTAGGGCCAATTTTATATGTTATTTATATATAAGGGTGTAGGTCTATACATATGTTGTATATAGTATGTTTAAATGTGTGTTATGTATGTGTACACTTTGAGAGCAAGCAACTAAATTTCATTTTTAATGTGTGTCATTGTGCCCATAGTAAAAAATGACAATAAAGGTTATCTATCTATCTAACACACTCACCCAAAAATGCAAATTAATAGGCTGAGCTATACAAAAGCTTTAAGAAATAGCACACGTTGCACATTTATGAATAAAATGTACAATTTGATGTTCCAAAGCAGCAGTAGCCACGGGTACAACTTTTAGAGCTCTTACAGATGCAGCAACTGAAGTTTTTTTTTTAATGTAGCAGAAACAGAAATTAAACATGGAGAGTAATCCGATGGTATAAATCAATTAAACCAACATTTTATTCTGGAATTCTTGGCATACTGCTCAAATGCAGTGGTTTTTGCCCAGAAAAGATTATATACCAATAACTGCTTTATTGTATCATTAAAAGGATATTGGATTTTAACTTGGCTTTAAAAAAAACTATACACATAATTTTTACATATTATTTTTCATCAACTGTTGGATTATTTTTTATATTGTTTATGCTGTTCTTTTAAATCTGAGTTACAAAGATGGGAACTGAGTTGGCTTCAATTATGAGCCCAGAAAAATGAATGAATGGATATAATGACATATAAATATCACCTTAGCTTAAATGCAATCAATCTATTGCAAGTATTTATACATGTGCAACATACTCTATCATAAAAGGGAATTGCACCATAAGTATACTAATGTACATACCGCTTCTTGCATTTCATACATTCCTCACAGCCTTGAGGACAGAAATAGCCATCATTGCACTGACATTCAGTGTTCTTCTTCCTGGTGCAAGGTGTTATCATTTTGTAACCTGAAACAGAATTTCCTAACTTACCAACATGGACAATGTTTACACACTGCTCTACAGGAGATATTAAAAATGAAGCAAAATAGAAAAGGACAAAGATTCTTAAGGGGTAGATGAATGGGTTGCAGGAGTACTTTGGGGCAGGGAAAAATGAAGTCTGAGACAGCGGGCAACTAAGCCCTCAGGTTCCTAAACACAGTCCTCAGCCTAGAATCGGAGATGGAAGAGGTCATTTAGGTCACCCAATCAGTGCAAGAATCCAAATTAATATCTAACTTCTGCTTGAATATATCCAGGTAAAGGCAACTGGCTACCTCTCTGGGTGACTGGCTTAATTATGGCTTAATTTCAGAAGCCCTGGGCAAATAGATGAATTCAGACCTTCCTTAAAAGCAAGCTGACTCTATACAACTGCCCACCAGGCAAGGAAGAAAGGCTTGGGAGAGAGAAGCCTATGAAAAATAAAGTTTATTGCTGAGACCAGGTGACTTTGGATCAAAAAAGTACCCAACCTAAACCTTACTCAGTTTAAACAAAGTTAGAGATGAGGAGGTGATTGTGGTAAAAGGCTAGCAAAATTCTATGACATGTAATGCACTATAAGATTGTGGCAGAACGTTAAAATCTGATGCTGAAAAGTAGCACAATTCAGGAACAATGTCCAAAGTGTACTGTACCAGATTTGCATTCTTCACACGGTAAACACTTAACTAGACCATTGTCATATTCAGTATAGTCTTCTCCATCTGTGCAGTGTTTACATATTCCCTGTGTGTGTGGAGAACTGCAGTATTCTTCAACATGGGTACCTATGATATGGGATAGCAAATGAAAGTTAGTATTCAAATATATGTAGTTATACCACCAACTGTTTTTCCAACTACATGTTACAAGACTGCCAACTAATGAAGAACTTTCACAATGGAA
The DNA here is from genome assembly GCF_001527695.2 of Protobothrops mucrosquamatus. NCBI lineage: Eukaryota > Metazoa > Chordata > Lepidosauria > Squamata > Viperidae > Protobothrops > Protobothrops mucrosquamatus. Next base: position 233,543 of record NW_015387632.1, read on the forward strand.
CCATGAGATTAATATTTGAACTAATACAGATTAATTACCAATTGATAAATTACTTCTGTTCTGCTGTTTAAGTTTTGTGTAATTAAGCAGCCAAGCAGAGCTAACAAAACCATTCACATTTGTGGTCAAAATCACCCAACAATATTACCGGAAGTACAAAAGCATATAAAATACAGGTTTCTCTCTGTTTCCTATAAGGCAGGGGTCTTCAAACTTGGCCCTTGTATGACTTGTGGACTTCAACTCCCAGAATTCCTCAGCCAGACATGCTGGCTGAGGAATTCTGGGAGTTGAAGTCCACAAGTCATACAAGGGCCAAGTTTGAAGACCCCTGCTATAAGGGATGATCACAACTGAACACAGCAAATGATTTTTCATCCCCCAAATAATGTTTTGCCTGAATCAGGATATCCACAAAGGTTCTTACAACAATTATATTGGCACTGTTGGCAGAGTAGGCAGGGCATGAGGGCAATACCCCTAAATAGTAAAAATGAGCACCCCAAATTAAGTCTGATAAATAACTATTAAAAATAAATTAATAAAATTCATTTTATTAGTCTTGCATGAGATGTATGAGATGAATGTATTTTCACCCAGGGTCATGAACATCTCACTAGATTTGTGTTTTAAGAAATCTTTAACTGCTATGCCTTTGCTGATTCTGGCCCCTGACACACATTGGAATTCAACCATACAATTGATCAGCAGCAAATTGTATCTTGATGCCTTCACTAAAGGACATCACAAAGTCTTACTGGAAGCACAATGATGACTATGATCCATGCCCTATAAAAGCAATGGGTGACCAGGTTCCAATACTAAGCTTTGGCCATGTACTATTGCTTGATGCTGTTGCACAGTCAAGCTTACAAAATCATTCAGAAAAAGCAAGAATAAACCATCTTGTTAGTCAGCAAGGAAGTTTTGGCAAATTGGAATACAACTGCTTCTTTTGTAACAAATGGTATTTGCCGATTCCAATCAACTGGTTTTGTCTCTTTTGCAAAGCTGGCATTGCTATTAACAAAATACCAAGCAACCTAAAAACAGTTTTCCAAGATAAAGCCAGAACTTTATTTAAACTAGATGCAGAACATATCAAAAGAGCTTTATTGATAAAATATTTAATAACGCTACCTATTATTCTAAAAAGGAGCTTTAGATTTTAGATTTAGGTTTTAGATGAGTACCAGGATTTTTTAAGCCAATATTCTATAGCAGCAGCCCCCAAACTTTCTGGCTACACACATCGGCGGCAAAGAGAGGGGGGATAGACACACAACCTAGATTCCACACCTGCACAAATAAAGCTCCACATACTCAACTGCTGCTTGCACGGCCCAGTTCCCAACAGGCCATGGATCACTATAGACCCCTGTTCTATAGTGATTAAACTGCCTAAAATGATTTGGTGGAACATCCATGAAGCCTCTTTGAGAATTTAGGCTGCGAAACATTGATAGATGCAGGAAACTGCCTTACAGAATGGCTGTGAATTTAAAAGGCTAAGGGGTGGGAAGATAGGGCCTCTTCTTTGGAAAAAAATGTGGTATAAAATGAAGTAGTTGAAAATATATATATGCAGAAGTCTATGTGACTTCCGGTACCTTCTATTTCTTTTAAAATTGTCATAGGAACTATTTCTGGCAAATGGGCAAATGGTTATTTTATTGAGGAAGCACAACCAGTTTCAGATGTACACAACAGGAAAAAAGATGCTGTAAGCAGCAAGATAATGGTTGAGATATGGCATAGGGACAATGTTAAGAGAAGAAAATTCCATTCAAATTTCATAGTTGTCATATCACAAGCAACTGGTCAAAAAGCGAATAAAAATGGACAGGTCAGGCTGTGTATATTTTCATTAAGTTCACAAGCACTAGATTACCTAATTTAAAAATAAAATCAATTGTAGAAGGGATATAAATGAAACTTATGCCCTCCATTGTTTGATACATTTTCCTTCAGTTTGCCTTTAATTCCAGAATTAACTTAATTGATTCCAGAATTAATTCCAGGCTTCAGACTAGAATACAAAGATGCCCATCTCTCCCTATTCTTTATTTGTTCCTTAAAATGATTAACCATTTTCATTTTTTAAAGGATCAGGTGACAGCACTGAGTGATCTTGAACAATCTTTAAAACAAAAAAAGAAGTAGCAGCAGCTAAACAGGATCAGATTAGAACTTGAATGAGAATACGCCATAACTTCACATGTCTAAATGCTAGGCTTGAAAGTCAAAGAATGCTTCAGAAAGTGGTAATGGCAAACAATTTCCACATTATTGCGAAGAAAACATTAATATATCCATGTAATACCCATCCAGAATGTTCTATTCAGGGGAACCTCTTTCTTTAGTATGTCATAGGTCCTACAAAGTGGAACTACAATTTTCAGAATTCATAGCTGATTGGCAATATTGGGCACTGCACAGGAACAAATACAGGTAGTCCTCGACTTACAACAGTACATTTAGTGACTGTTCAAAGTTACAATGGCACTGAAAAAAAGTGACTTACAACCATTTTTCACACTCATGACCGTTACAGCATCCTCATGATCACATGATCAAAATTCAGATGCCCTAGGGTCATGTGATTCTCTTTTGTGACCTTCTGACAAGCAAAGTCAATGGGGAAGCCAGATTCACTTAACAACCGTGTTATCTTATCGATTACAATGATTCACTTAACAACTGAGGCAAGAATAGTCATAAAATGGGGCAAAACTCAATTAACAAATGTCTCATTTAACAACAGAAATTTTGGGCTCAATTATGGCTGTGAGTCGAGGACTACCTGTACAGAATGGCCTAAAATGAGAAAGGTTTTCTTAGTGATAACGGGATTCAAAGACGTTTCCTATTGACACTAATCGTTTTACAGTAGCTTGTGTGTTCTTTCAAAAAGACAGCACCAATTTTTTTCAGTGGAATATAAAATCATATTATCATCATATTATGACAACTTACCGGCAGGACAATGTTTGCAACAAATCCCAGAATATAGGAATTCTCCAGGCTCACAGGAGTTTCGCAGTGATGGAGATTCAACCTAGGGGGTTTGGAAAGGGAGATGTTCCTAATCATTGCGCTTTTCCAGAAATATTATTTTGTCTTAATCAGAGATGCACGCTCACAGTGAAACCATTGTTCTGCAAAGCTGTCAAGATAAACTAAATTCAAATTCTACCATCAAAAGAAAATAAATTGTGATCTTTGCATTCCAGAACAAGTGCAGGGCGGAAGGGGGATAGGGATTACAGTATATACGCCTTCTCATGGAATGAGTATAATATGCTATGATGGGTATAATATGAATAATTTGTCCATTTATAAATTGTTACAGGCTCAGAATAAAATACAATACAATTTCCTTCACTTTGGTAATGGAGCTGACCTATCTCTGTTAAGGTCTTCTTCCTCACTCTCTACAATTCTTTGCCCCACATTGGTCAACTAGATGTTTTTGGGAAGCTCACACACATGAACAAGGAGTGCACATTACCATCTTCCACCACTGCTTCCTACCATCTAATTTTTAAGGAATGCTGCCTATGGGATCTTATAACAGTGAAGAAATAGTAGAAAGTCTGCGATTCAAGCAGCTTTTGGAGTTTTTCATGGCTTCGAGATGAAACAAGAGGAACTACAAAAGCCACCTCACAAATCAAAACTCTTCCAAAGCTTCAAAATAAGTATAAAAACCATAATGGCTATATTACTCAATGAGGAAATATATATATATGTTTTAAACTCATGTGCCAGTTATTTTTGTCTCTGAACACTAGAGTAACCTGACACCAATACCTACAACTGGATAAAACACCAAGTGAACAATATTCATCTTGAAACTGATCCTAATGATTGAAAAAAAGCTAACCTAACCTAATATTTGGACTTTCTTCTCTCTTTCGATCTCCTACTTTTTACAGCATTTTGTCTGATGAGTATTGTTGGAGAACTTAAAATCTTGAGTATCTCTGGCATTTTGATTGGTCCCTAATAAAGAGGTTACCCCAATTCAAATATTCAATCAATGATGATTCAGCCAAGATCTGGGGAATTATATATCTACCGTATATACTACTAAAATTCTCCTATTTTTTTTGTCTGTTTGTAACCTTCAATTAGCCCAAACGGTGCATCATTGTGCAAAGCGTTTTGAATCAAGGTACCTCAAATCTGCTAACTTAAAGAGATGTGTATAAAATCTGGGAGTCTTTACTTCTGAGTAATTGAAATTTCAAGGATCTTCACACCAGTTGTATTTGCAAAATTGTAGCCACTGCAGCAGCATCTCGCTCACATGATTGTAACTTCCAATATTCTCTGCCAGTTTCCCACAAGTAAAATCAGTGGGGAAGCTGGCAGGAAGTCGGAAGTTGCTCGTCCTCCCACTGATTTTTTGCCGGCACATAGTCATTCTGTTTCTCTGTTTAGGTAAGGAAATGTATCTGAAAGGATGAACCAACAGGTCACGATTTATCTAGTTAACAATATAAAGTTGAAACTCTCAAATTGCTTACACAGGAAAGCATCTGGATAACTTTTAAAGTACAATACCTAACTTTAAATCTAAGTATATGGCAATAGATGGAAATTGGAATGAATCACAGTATCAAGTAAAATACGGCTGGCAGTTCAAATCCAGTGACTAAAGAGATGAGGCCAATTCATGTTTACAAAGGAACATTACATGGTGTTAGAATAATGCCAGCCAAAGCAGACATTACCGAAATAAGTCAGTGGAACATATTTCTCTATAATGCATCAGAACTTGAAATATATAAAAATCAGAAAGCAGTTGGAGATCATTATTTTAATCAAGAAAGGCTGACATAGAAAATTAAACCTTATATTTCTTTCATAAGTAACAGAATGTATGGTAAAATGAATAATTTCACTCAATACTCTGAAAGAAAATGTTATTATATGGTTATTCTCCACATAAGATCCCTTCAAATCAAAATAAAATGGTACAGTATGTCAGAGAGAAGAGATTCCATTACCTTGTTGAATCCCTTTTCTATTATTTAGAATTTTTTTCCTTGGGCTAAAAATGCAACTACTGAATCTGCTAACTTAAATTTTAATCCCACTATCTCCTTCAACTTGTATATGAAGGTCAAACTTCAGTTAGGCATACTGTATGAATAACCTTTGATCTATCATGAGTAGCACACGGATAAACAATAAGCATTAATTTATATTTACCAAGTGTAACATATTTTAAAACAATTACATAAATAAATCAAAGCAATAGAAAACAAACTCAACTTTGTTTTAAAACTCTGAGGCTTAATTAGAACCAATAAAATAAGCTAACAACAATCATAAACTTCCTCAAACGTCAAGTTACTTGCTGTTATACTGCAATAGTGAGAAGAGAAACACTATTTCTAAAGATTGAAGGCGTTAAGCAGCTGTTAGTGGTAACAACTCTTATTCAGAATTAACTCCCAATCTAGTCCTAGAATTGCACTCTAAATCTTAATTGGTCCACATCAAGTATAATGCAAAGACAGTGTCACTGTTGCATTCACTTAGTTTAGTCATAATGTTAAATAACAGAGTTAAATCGTATAACTGATTTGCATATTCATGGCATCCTTTCCTTTCTTTCTTTCTTCCTTAGTTAGCATTGGCAGTCTATGAATTTCTTCCTCTCATACCTAGCATTTGATCCTTTGATCTTGAAGTACAAAATTAGGAATCTATTATTTATTTATTTATTTATTTAATTTTTATGCCACTCCTCTCATTGAGAAGGATCTAAGAACTTAAAACTGAAGAATAGCAGGAGAACCCTCCTGGGAGTGGAATGGGACAACCTGCCACAGGACAACTCGCCGCAGGACAATTCAACAATTTAATTATTTAAAATAATTTTATTTTTTGTCATTCACGTTTCATTTTGTCCTTTCTTTTGTATCCTTTTCTGCAATGATTCTATTCCACTAATATTTCTTCAATATTAGTGTAACTGTTGTCCTGTAGCAAGTTGACCGTGGTAAGTTGTCCCAGGGCGAGCTGGCTTCATATTTCAAGTGTTGTCTATTTCATTTTATTGCTTTGTCATATAAAGTGTATGGATCCTTTGGATATATTTAATAAATAAAAAGCTTTCTTTATGAATTAATTACTTGAATTAGCCTATCATGATAAGCAAATATAGCCAGTGAGTCTGATTTTTCAATCTCAGCTTTTTCAAACATAGAAAAATGTTTACTGTGCTTATATGTGTGTAGGTGCATTTGCCTCTTGTGCTCTCCCCCAACGCTTCTGTCTCTGCCATCTCCAACTATAGGCCTTTTCTCAGATTGTGCAAGCAGGCAAGTTAATGAACTCATATAAAACCAACAGCAAATTTTACAGCCCTTCTTTCCCAGATAACATCACTACTGCAATTCTAGCTCCCTAAATTCTTTGACTCTTCTTCCAAGTCTTTGAGCTCTCTTCAAATGAGGGATGGCACAGGATCCATCTCTTAGCCATGAAACCCATACCAAGGAAGCAAGGGTTTTCATATTTGGAAAACTGTGCAAATATTAAACAAGCATTCAATTACACTGGTTTTGTTCATAAGGCAAAAATCATTATATTGTGCAATGCAAATTTTAGCTAACAATTAATATGAATGGCCTATAACGTTATCTTAATTCTATGAGGTTTTTTTTCTTTTTGGTATTTATATTATTTAGTTCATATATATTTCACAGGAATTTAATATGATCCAGGCTGAATCAAAGATCCAGAGAAAAGTGTTTTTAGGCATCAGATTAATATATTTATGGAGCTGCTGATTTTTTATTTTATTTTTTTTGTTATTCTTAGCCTGGGCTATCTATACATTGTATGTTTTTTACTGTTTTTATTGATCTTGGATTCTGCATGTCACCAGAATTTACAGTATGGTAACAACAATATCTGTCTATCCTGGGCCTTGGGAAGGACTCAAAAGATGGATAAAAATGCCAGACCCAGTCTAAACATCTAGCTAACTGTGCGACTAAAACACGCCAGATTTAATTGTGGTTAAAAAGAAGGAAGTGTGGAGAGTTGATGTGGCAATACCAGGAGATAGTAGAAGAGATGACAAAAAATTGGGGAACATCACAAGTATCTAGGTCCAAAAATCAAAATTGAGGTATTATGACGTAAACTGTCAGTGGTGGTCCCAGTGATTACTGACAGGGAATGCCCAAAAGCCTTGAATGGCACTTAGAAAATCTGCTTATTGAAAATATTTCTATCTGTCATTTACAAAAGGCCACACTGCTTGGATCTGCACATATACCACACCAATACATTACATTCTCTACATTCTAATCTATGGGAAGAAGTGAATGTGAATGAAAGCCAGCATTAGCTAAGGAACCAGTAGCTTTGATTTCACATGTTGTGTATATAATAATTTGTAATATGTGTATTACAAGGATTGGTAACTATCAATGAATTAATAGTTGTAATGGAGTAGTAGTGCACCGTATAAATGCTTCACATTGATCTTCAATATAAAACTTTTACATTACACGCATATACAGAACTTTTCCCTCTCCTGATCATGATCTGTCACTCTCTCCTCCTCTTAAAAAAAGCCTTTGCAGAGTAAGCCTCTGACTTCCATAATCTTGAATTAGCTCAAAGAATTAAGAAAATATAAAATATAGAACTATATTTGTACTTGGTAAAATTGTGAGCACTATTAAGTAAACATTCAAACTGGTCTTTGAACTCTGAAACTAGTAGAAGAAACATATACATGCTATTTAAACTCAGCTGTGTTTAAAAGTGCTAAAATCCAAACTTGATGAGGAGCTCAGTGGAAAATGAAAGTTGTTCACAATTTTGTAAACTTTTAATCTGCACAATGTTTTCAGAATTTAGTTTCCCTTTTTCCCATATGAGAGTGTACAATAGTTTGCTTTTTAGAAGCATCGCCCTCAAATTGGAAGATTAATTTTCTAGCATGAGAAGATGGGAATCTTTTCAAAATAGTCTTTCAACCATAGAAATGCAAATGGTAGTTTTTATCTAGTGCAAAAAACAAAAATTTCAACACTGCTGATATAAAACTTGTTTGTGCTTTTTTGCCTATCAAAGAACTGCAATATTCTAAGTAATTATTGCATTTTGTTTTGTAGGAGGACAGCATTTATGCATTCTCCCGTAGTCCAGAGCAAAACCTGAAATCTTATCAGGATTGAGCCTAATCCAATCAAGTCCACTGCATTCTACTTTAAACTTGCACTCAATATAGATTGTTCTTTAAAATCAAAGTGTTCTTCCTTGCTCTTTTTTAAAATCCCAAATCGTTTCTAATTTTTATTGAATTTTTTTACAGAATAAAAACAATACAAATTTAAAGAAAAAAGCAAAGTGATAAATAAGAAAGAAAGAACAGGGACAGAAAAGAAGAAAAAAAAGGGGGGGGGGAGATCTAAAGGAGTAACTTCCAAACTTCTTTACAGCAGGCATAAAGGTATTTACAGTATGTTTTATCTCCTCAGGATCATGGCTCCCTTCTTACCATATTCCAACTTTTCTAATAATCGAACTCATATATATAAAAAATAATTTGTTTTCAGCAAAAAGTTCAAAAATGGTTAAAATCCAAAACCCCGAAGAGAACTCATACTTTTGTCTAAACTTTTTGAGTACTGCATTTAATTTTGTGAAAAGCATTGTCTAGACTCTAGCTATAAACACTGATTTACAAGAAATGTGAATCACCTTGCAAATGTACTTCCTTATTACTTCTAAGGAGAATTCCTTCACTCTCCATCCTAGCCCATGCACAATGCCAGTTTACCGATGTGCTTTAGCTATGCTCTGACAACAAACTATAGTTCTAAAACACTTGCAGGGCACCAGGTTGGGGAAACTAAAGTGCTAGATTAGAGGGGCAGCACATTCCATCTTATTTTTAATGAAACCTTTATTAAGAGTGGAATAGACACATCTAAATGAAAATGCAGGAGTTACGCTGTCCATCATACAGTGGATTGCTTAGTGCAGGGGTCTTCAAACTTGGCTAAGGAATTCTGGGAGTTGAAAGTCCACAAATCATAAAAGGGCCAAGTTTGAAGACCCCTGGCTTAGTGTATGGCATAAACTCACCCAATTGGGGTTTATTAAATAAACCAGAGCATATCACTAGGGAGCATCTCTTTGGAGTAAAATAATCTGTGGAATGGCCTGAAATGTCTTAAACCCAGGATGTCTTTTTAACTCACAAGCCATGAATAACAGTTAAGTCTTCTCAGTGCAGATATGAGCTATTTTTTAAAAAAAATGGCTGGAGGAACAGAACGGAAACCGGTTGGGAAAAGGGTAGCATTGGCTTCACCCTACCGCTGCCATCAAAAAAGGAGCACCAAAACCTGCAAAACCTGTTGCAACCAGACACGGGGCTTGCTTGGTCACGCCCCTCGAGTCTCAACTCACTCTTTAATTTTTTTTTATTTAGCTGTCTGAATCTCGCCCATCTCGAGGTCTGCGCAGTGACACAATGTTATCGGCAGCTAAACAGTTACCTATATAAGTAGCAAAAAAAAAAATTAAAAAAAAAATTACGGGAGTGGCAAAATCCGGGGTCGGCCGGCTGGCCGTCCGTCCGTCACAACTCCTTGAATTTCCTTTCTAACACGACAGCAAAAAAAAAAAAAATAAATAAAATAAAAAAGCCCGCAAAGTTGACACCCCAACGTCCAAAAGGGTCGCAATCCAAGAGAGACGAGCCTCTCGCGCCGCCCTTCTTGCCCTGGCAGCCCTTCTCCACCCTGGTGATCTTCAGAATGGAGGAGGGGAGGGGAGGTGCAGGACTCCAACTTCCATCGGGAAGAGACGAGCCAAACTTTTTGCGGACTTTCCCTTCCCTTCCGCCACTCCGCGGCATGAGAGCCGGCCGCTGCTTCAAGCCCAAGGATCGCGCGGTGGAATCAATGAAGCTCGCACACCGCGCCACCCCCGTTCCTTAGGAATAATCCTCCTCCTCCTCCTCTTCGCTCCCCGACGGCCGAGCTCAAGCAGCCCGGAGCCTTTCCCCGCCTGATTTTGGTCCTCGGCTTACCTTCGACAGCAACGCCAAGACGGCCAAGCGCGTCACCACCGCCACCGCCATTTCAATGGGCGCCGCTATCACGGCCCTGCTCTTCTTTAACCCGGCGGGGTGAAGTAGTCTTGTGACGGGTTAGCTTCTTAACTCTCCACCCCTTCGGCGCCTACTAGGCGTCACCGGGAATTACCGCTCGTGAAAAGCCGCAGAAAGCCCTGAAGTTGTTAGCCGAGTCTTCTCCAACAGCAAGCGCGCGCAGCCCGGCTACATCCGCAGCTTTTGCTCGGGGGCACCGAGCAAAAGAGGAGGGCTTTTTTGTTGTTGTTTTTTTGGGGGGGGGTGAGTTGTGGTTGTGTTGGGGGTAAAACTTTTGACTCCGCCCACTAAAGGAATCAGAAAGACGCTCTCCTCCAGTTCCCGGCTAAAGAAGCCACGCCTGCCTTTAGATTTAACACGTGCCATTGATTGCTTTGCGGAAAGTTACTGGAGCCGAGCTCCTTTTCTTCAAGAAAGGCGTGTGGGAAGTCAGAGCCCCAGAGAAGGAAATATTAAAAGGGCAGAAAGATATATTTCCTCAAAAGTATTTTAAAAAGCAGAAACCAACTTTGGCTCCAAATCTCTGCCCCAAGCAAGACCTAGGCCCATGCAAATGCAGATGTGGAACCATCAGGAATTTTGGAGCCAGGGATCTCAAGACAAAAGAAGCTCTTAAGAGTCATCAGCCCCATCACCTGGGAAGCAGGATATGATAATGGGATTAAACCACAGATATCAAGGCCTAGAAAAACACTCAGAAATAGCCTCAAAGTTCATGCCACAGGAACAGGAAACTATTCCAAGCAGGGCTGGAGGGGGGCATAAAAGCCCTTCTACCCATGTGCTTTTGCTCTTTCTTCTCCTCTGCTGCTTCTTGCAAGGACCATCTTTCTCCTGCAATAAACTGTAACCTTCTTCCCAAAGCAGTCGCCATGTTTGCTTATTTATTCCCGGCTTGAATGAACCAGGATGAAGACTTACTTCTAACAGGCGGAAACGGTTTTTCACTGCCCGCTTTTTTCCCCTCGGCCGTCCAGTTTAACAGCCTTACGATCCCAGGATTTTGTGACGATCTCTCATCCAGCGACTGAGCCTAAATCTGCTAACTTTTGGCTTTCAGATGAGATTGGCCGCTAAAAGTCGATCCGGATTTGGTGGCACAGCATCACCACCATCATCCAGGTGCTGCTGCTGCTCCTCCCTGGTGACTCTTCTTATTTAGCTCCCCCACTTTGCCCCTTTCTGTTCGAACGACTAATCCAATTTCTCTTGGCCCATTACCTTTAGACTTAGAATTTTGTGTGTGTTCCGGGGTCTTCAAATCATTGTTGTTTGCTGATAACTACATGGACAAGTCTGGACAAGTCCCTACAGTTTTCCTGGCAAGATTTCAAAAGTGGTTTGCCATTGCCTGTTTCTAAGGGCTGAAAGAGAGTGACTGGCCCAAGGTCACCCAGCTGGCTTTGTGTCTAATGCAGGACTAGAACTCATGGCTTCCTGGTTTCTAGCCTGGTGCCTTAAGCATTACACCAAATGGACTCTTTTAGGCTCAGTCTAAGGGCAAGGAAATAATGAGGCCAATTTGGACTAAGCTGGTGGAGAATAAGCTTCAAAGAACAGCTCTCAGGAATTGTGGATCAACTCACATCTATAAAACTGCTGGAGCAGGAAATTGAAACATTTTTGTTATGTTTGCAGGACAAAATTCTCCACACCTTCCTCATTTTCTGAATACACACAGCACTTCCTAATGACTGAGTTTGGGCAACTTGCTAACTATGATTGTTTTAACCTGGGTTGACTAAACTACACTAAAATATGGAAACATAAACTAATAATTCACATTTTAGTTTAACATGTTGTACAAACTTAACTCTGTTCATACAATGTAAGCCACCAACCAAAGTTAATTGGGTTTATGCAACATGCTAAAGAAATGGATCATAGTGTATCTTAGTATAGCAGCCTAGTTCACACAATACAGGAGGATTTCATGATTTCTCCAGATTTGGCTCATACACAGGTCCATTAGCTATAGTTTATGGTTTAGTGAATTGTGCCAAAACTGAGCTCACACAATGCACTGAACCATAAACTAGTCTCGTATTTTAGTGTAGCAGGATTTAGATATAAGTCCAGACAGAGTGGATCAACTGTTTATGGTTGACTTATGAACCATAGTTAATATCAAACCACAGTGAACTTGAATAATCACTGTGCAAACACAGCCAAATGATTACTTCACTCTTCTCCACCTGAATGTAAACAGGACTCTTACTTGAAGAGTCCAACATGGTCTGCCATTCAGGGGTCATCCTGTTCATTTTGGATGGTGTTCATCTTCTCAGTCACAACCCCCTTTCTCAGATACAGTATGATAATAGAAGGGAAGTTTCCAGTGTGGCCAGCAGGAACATGGACAAAAACATAAGAGTATTGTAGAAAAGATAAACACTATTGACTGCAGCACCATATAAGGCAGAGGTCTCCAATCTTTTTGATTTGGCTGCCCGGAAAAGGAGGCTACATGTGCGTGCGCAAATAGCCTGTGTGTGTGTGTGTGTGTGCACACAAATGGGCTGCACAAGCGCATGCAAATGGCAACACGTGAACACACGCACACACAAATGGCTGCGCGGGGGTGAGTGCTGCAAATGAGGTGGCAAATGGTACTAGTGCCAGTGGGACACTTGGGCAGGGCGACGCTAGTGCTGGTGGGACACTCGGAGGTGGGGCAGCGCTAGCACCAGTGGGATGCTCGGGGTGGTGCTAATGCCAGTGGGATGCTCGAGGGCGGGGTGGCACTAGTGCCGGCGGGATGCTCGGGGCGGCGCTAGTGCGAGTGTGAGGGGGGTGAGTGTATACATATGTGTGCGTGCACTGGCCATCCCTTCATGTGGCCAAGCGGCCGCGGCCCGGTAGTAGGCCAGAGCCCACAGGTTGGAGACCCCTGATATAAGGCACTAATTTTAAGTATTCACGAACAGCCAACTGTTTTAAATCTATAGCTCTATAGCTGGTTACTATATCTGATCATATCTGAACACATGAAGCTTAATTCAGATAGGATGGAGGCGATGTCTTCTGGGAAATTTGGAGGCTTCAAATGCCATTGTTAATATGGATTGCCCTATCTGAGCATTGTGGCACTGTAAGTGCAGCATCTGTACCCACTTTTTGCCTGGCTATCTAATTAATGTATTTTTCTGGATTCACACAATGTATTACTTAGAATCTAGTTACTAGTGTCACGCAAACAGGCAAGGGAAGGGCTTTCTAAAAGAGGTACCTTCCCTCGACTGTCATTTTGAAAGGCTAAAATCCAGTATTTGCTAGATGCATCTTATAGCACTGTGATGGTTGCTTTATTTAAATGTTTCAGTATTTCTACATATGCTTTCAGTCATGGAAAAGTGGACAATAAATGTATTTAAGTTACCTCTTCTGTCCTGACATTTTTCCAAATTCTATCCATTCTACTCTTCTAATTATATTGAGATGAAGGTGAATTCAGTTCTCTTTCTAGTGGGTAAGGGTACAAAGTGACTGCCATCTGTTTAAAAGGTGGCTGTCTAGGTTGATGATGCCTCATGCTGATATGTAGATGTGTCCAGTTTCAGTTCAAATTCTTGCTTCCAGAGGCCTGAAAAGTTGAATAAGACTATTTCAAGAACCATTGTCCTATACGACAGGCCCTATTTATTTTTTTAATTTCTGTTCTGAAATACAATTGTTGTTTCCAAGATGTGTGGTTTGCACTTGTAAATTTTAAATGCTGTAGTATGCCACCTTGGATATTTGACTGAAGGGAAATATACTGCTCACAAAAATAAAGGGAACATTTTAACATGGAACTGAAGGAGTTTACGTTCCCTTTATTTTTTTGAGCAGTATATATTCCATTAATATGCGTTCAAACAAAGCTATAATGTCAATGCATGTAGAGCTGAGAGGAAGGATAGTCTTAAAACTAAGCTGAACCACCTTCTTCAACTGGTCACTCTTTAGATCTGTTGGACCTCAAACTTTCTCAACGTTTTTCTGACACAATCATCCAACACCAGCTCTCTGCTTTCTCATATTCATGCTGTTTCTCCTGTATTTTTTCTCTCACTATGCTTGAGTAGTTAACACTGATTTTAAGAAACCATTCTGCCCCTTTTGCTTTTTTTACTCAAATCTATCACTTTGTCTTTTGTTGCATCAACATGTCTTGTGGTAATAGTGTTGTAACTTGTGGGTTGGAAAGAAAATGCATAGAATATTCTTAAGAGCAAATATATTCTTCCACTTGTCTTGTACAAAATAAAAAGATCATGTTTTAATTTTTAAAATCAGTCTAACCCTCCCCAAAATGACCAGTATGTGGTACAAAAAATAGTGCATGTCCCACTTATGCAGAACTGTGTTCCAAAGTAGCTGCAGTTTACAAATACAGAAGCTTAATCAAATTTTGAAGGATCACAAGTCATTTTTAAGTGTAGATGTTATGAACGTCATTGGGTGTCACCAATTTTGTCAATATTTCTGTGCTTCTTGAAATATCCTGGGAAAAACAAAATAAAAATAAAATTAGAGCAACCTTTGAAGGGGTTTCACCATACAATTGTTGGGGGAAATTATACACCTACCTACAAAATAAGCCATGTGCAAGTGAAGCATTTGTGAAATGCAGCAAACAAAACTCTACAATTTGCTAATCAGTTGTTCTTGTTTCATGCTTTTATAATTTACTGAATAATGGCAACAACAGAAAAGGAAAACAAAATAACTGAACAGACAATTGAGCATTCTTAAATCTACTATAAACATCAACATTTTAATTGGGCATTCTTGTATATGTCTAGTCCAGTTTTTCAAACTTGCCAAGTGGGAGATTTTTGGAGTTGAATGCCACACATCTTAGAGATTGAAAAACACTGATCTACGCAGATGTAACAAACTGAACTGCATTTCTGTCAAATAAGGATAGGCACAAGTGCAGCCAGGGTATGCTTATTAGTAGTCCAACCTCTCCAAAAGTCACAGAGTTCTCCCACAAAATGTTTTTAAAAATTATTTCCAAAGTTGGCAAAAAGGTAACATCCCTGGGCACTTGTGTGAACATGTTAGCGCTCCCATGAATATAGGGAGAAGGCTATTTGGCACAAGCAGGAAATAGAATTCTCTCTTTTTCATTGCTATTTATTTGAGGGTTAGCAACCTTATTCACTTGCTATGAGCATCTCCAGAGAATCTACATGCTTACATGTTGATTTAATAAAGTGAAATTTAATCTAACAGCATTCAGTTAACTATAATACACTTAATTATTGTCACAGCAGATAGCAGCCTCTTAACTGATCTT